>NW_008633247.1:43343-57870 GCF_000691845.1 Merops nubicus | reverse complement strand
TGGTGCCTAGTTTCTTCACCAACATCTGTTGCACTGCCAGCCCTCAGCCCCCACCGTGTCACATGAACTGCAGACTCTGCAGCAGGGGAATGATGTGGGGCTGGAGGCAGCCGTGATTTATGTGGCAATACGAATTGCACTGGGAGCTGTGCTGCCCTGGAAGGGGAGGGATGCTGACAACAGCACCTGTTCTCCAGATTCCTCCACTCCCCCCCAGACCAGCCTCCTCCAAGACTGAGTCCTGGCAAGCATGGTTTGGGAGTCAGGTCACAAGAGTGTGCAAGCTGGAGGTGTTGGGGACAGCCTCATATCAAAATTTTCAAGGGGATATTTGACAGATGCTTCATATATAGGAAGAGAAGAATTTAAGTCAAAATTCATGAAGACAAATAATAACAGCTACAACTCGCCTGGCTCTCTAGTCTGAATATCTTTGATAAGAATAGAAATCATAATAACAAATACCCAAAAAGCAAAAGATGAGACAGATTACTTTTTAACAGATTATTAACTGTCCTTTTCCTTAGTTGCTGGTACATGCTGATGTACTTTGGCAAAGCTAACAAGGCAGACTTCACAAAGGTATTTGCAAAATTTGCATCATTCATTCTCACACTTAATAACTTTTTCAGTCTCCAAGAGTACCAAGCTCTGTTTGTGCCAATACTGGTGACCAGTTCAGACCAGTAAACTGGAGATGAGCAATGGCCAGCCATGCAGGACAGCTAAATCTGCTGTTTAATGGATCATCTTGTCCCCTGTCCTCCATGACTTTATGGCAGTGTTCTGTTCCTGTCAGGCTGTCAATGAAGACAGTTTCTTTCTCATTTACCTGGCTTATACCTCACCTTCACTGCCTGGAAAAGAAGAAAAGTGAGATGACCTGGTGTCTCCAGTGCTAGCATGGTCCTGCAGACCAACACCTTCTCTTCAAAACAGAACCAGCACAGCCATCTGCTGGGTTTTTCCATGTCATGCCCCTTTTTCCCCTGCTACCTTTTTTCTTGGACAGAATCTGAGGACCCTTTTCTATTTTCTTTAACTTCTCTGGTATACCCAGTCCACTGAGGTGACTCTGCTCCCAGAACCACCCACTGTGGTTATTGCCACAGCTCTTCAGAGCTGTTTGGTGCATCTAGTGCAACCTGTCCTGGATGCATGAAGCTTTGTAGTGCACTTACACCCTTTTCCATCTTGTCTGTGGCATCTAAAAGGACACAACAGCACAGCAGAGGGGAGATGCAGCATTAACCACAGCACTGGGACAGGCTGATCTTAAGACTTTGATCCCCACCAGTGTCCTTTGGACTCCCTCCCATAACATGCCTGCTGTTGAGAGGCACAAAGACTCGTATCTTTGTGAGGAACCATAGGAAAAGGTGTGTCGTATTTGTTCAAAAATTAATTATTGATGTCAGTCAAACTCCTCAGCCTTGAAGGTGTGAAGGGGAAACGTTAAACCTGTGCAAAGGTCAGCTCCACCAGGAGCTGCCTATTCAACAAAAGGAACTAAGGCAGAATGATGAATTGCCAACGAGTTCCTGTGTGTCCAAGCAAAGGACAAACTATTAACCTGTACAACTGAACATTGCAATACAGGAATTCAGCTCCGGGAGAGTCTTCACTGAAGTATCTAAGAGGGAGATTTTGTGAGCTGCAGGTCACATCTGCTGATTCCTTTCTTTATATTTTAATCTTAGGTTCTGGCTAGAGCAGAAAATATGGAGAAACAAGGTCGTGCAACAGAAAGTGGATGTTATTGAGAGAAAAGAGGTGGCTTCTCAGCTATGCACAAAGTTAAATAGTCAAGGACACTTTTGCTAGACTAACTTTTGGTTAAAATAGGTGTCCAGGTTCTTGTGGACTGAACAAGAAAATGCTGGTGGTATATGGAAAGAAGAAGAAACAAATGGACCTTCCATTGCTGGATTCTGGAGTCTATCAATACAGAACCATCTGTTAAACTGGAGTAATAAAGCACTCCTCTTTATTAACCTCTTGTTTCAGAAACAGGCCACTTAGGAAATCTCTTGGGGTCAAATCTTTTGGTAAGTTACACTTAAGTGCAACTAAGCCCAGTAAATTCCACAACTACATATTGCTACGGATGGAAGAGCAGATGAATAAAAAAATGGAAATTTTGACTCTTATGTACTTCAAAGCCCTGAAACCAGGACTTTACCCATTCCCCCCCAGTTCCTAGTATACAAATACTTTCATGAATCTTTTTTTTCTGCTATAAAATTGGAGCATTTGTTAAGAGAAGACTCAGAGGCTGAAGTAATACGCCGCCAGCTGCCACATTTGCATGTGATCTATAGTCCCAGCTCACAGAGAGGTTTTAAAGTAATGATTTTCCAGTCCCAGGGCTCCCACACTTATCTGAATATGTACAGACATTCAACCACTTTGCAAGTGAGGAACCTAAACCAGACCAGACATTTTTTTGTTTAGGTCCTTAAAAGGTGTTCCCTCTATTTGCTTTCCTTAGCAATGCACAAGTGCTGAACATCTGGGCCTCAACATCTGTTTTCTGATGGCTATGAGGTATCTTCTATTTTGAGCAAGCCCAGCAAATTTCAGTGTGTTGGCCAGTAGGTTACTAGGGTATGTCAAAAGAACTCAATGAAGAGTTTCCTGAATCTCCAGTCATTCAGCTTCATATGGACAAGCTCTTCAATTTGGATGGGAAGTCACATCTGTTTCTCTCTCTCCTACATGGTTTTGGTATGCAACAGCTAACATTAACTTGGTCTAGGACATCAGCTTACACCAAGAGACTCACTAAAGCCAGGAAACATTCCATTTCCACGATAAAAATGAATTTTCAAGATGCTTCTTGGAAATATGCATGCATTTTTAAAATAAACCACACCAAAGAGAGCAAACGAAGCAAAAGGCTCTGATGGTTTATGATGCAAACTTCAAAGTGAATTCAGACCTATGACTTGGGCTATGCTTGCACTAAACCTCAAGCAAACACTAGATAAATTTTCCAGTGTGACCAAAGAGAGGACTTGCAAGCACAGCTTGATGCAGGGCTATGCAGAAACACTGAATCCTTCCCCAGAGCATGCAGGGTCCTCAGTTCTCTCACTGTTGTGTGTGCACAGTCCACCTGAGAAGGTCTAGTTCCTACCTGCTCCTTCCCAAGCACTACTGTGATTTCTAGCCCACCAATATCCCTCATGTCTTTGCCATCACATGGCACTCCATCTCCTCCCTCCACTGGAATGGCAGACCAAAAGACCTCTCTGGCACACACCATCCCACAGACATTGATATACCACCCTCAGGTTTATCTCTAGCAAGCCTGGTTTTATCCCATTCCCCCTCTTTCAATGAGCCCTGCCAAATCCTGTGCCAAAATCCTTTTCCCTCTTTGAGACAGGTACACCCCACGTGTCAACAGTAGACCCACGATCAAAACCCCAAAGTCCTGCTGGTGACACCAGGCTTGGAGCCAGGTTTTGATCTGATGAGTCTTCCTGTTTCTTCCCTCATTATTCCCTGCAACCAGAGGGCTAGAGGAGAACACTTACTTGTGCTCCTGATCCCTTAACCAGTCACCAGCTAGCACATAGCATAACACAGCACAGTCCTCGAGGTGCTCTCTACATCCACAAATGACCCAGGCAACAGTTCCTGAGAGGCAGAGATGCTAATGCAAATCTGCTGGATTTGAAGGGGAGCTGTGGGTACTCACCACCTTAATTAACAGGCTCCAAGGCACAAAAAAAAAGCAAGGAAAAGAATAATTCCTGTTCTCATTAGAGACTTGACCTGCTTGAGAACTGAAATAACTCTCTGCATTGCAGCTACACTTGGGTGGCACACACAGGGGGATGCTTAGACCCATGCTTGTCTTTCACATCCCTCCCAGGTTCTGAAGATCATGAAGATCAGCTTTGCCTGTGGTGGTGAGCAGCATATCTCACTGGGCAGACACAAACTTCAGCTTGGAGTTCAACACTGAGAAGTCACTTGAGGCAAATTTCTTCTACGTGTGTTTTTAGAGTGTTCAGTCCTCAGCTGGAGCAGCCTAAGCTCAGAACTAAAGTGCTGACACCCTCAGCAGAAAGACAATTCAGCTGGCTGCAAACACCAGCGCCTGTATTTGCATCTGTCATCACAAACATAGTTCAGTTTTAGATGGGAGAAGAAAAGAAAACAAACACAACATTTTCTAGTTAAACAGAAACAGGGGATGGAAACCCTGAGACTTTCTAAAGGAGAGTTTATTTAATTTATTCTTCTGTACACACAGCTAGTTTGCTAGGATATTATAACTCAACTCATTTCTCTGGTGACCCATGGCAACCTCTGGATCAAAAGGATTACTCGTGACTCATAACTTACCTTGGCTAAATATAAATATAGGGCTTTAGGTTAAGTAATCTAGGCCTTAATCAATAAAACATTTAAAGTGACAGCACAAGAAGGGATTTCAAAAGTTGTGCTATTGTTAACTCCTAATATCTGAGTTTCTGGGGCTCTCCTCTTCTGGTTTTGACTGAGATGCCCCACAACAAGGATTTGCTGTGCATTTGGGGCATACAAGTACAGCTGCATACAGCTGGAATGTTCTCCCATTCCACAGCAGACATATGCTCATTTTTCCCCACAGGAAATCCAAGCAATTGCCCCTGTGTGGAATGCCACAATTAGGTGACCATAATTGTATGCTTAATGAGCTTGGATATGTTTTGAGTGCCAGTTTCTCAGATGTGGCCACTGAAATGGATATCTAAGTCTCACTTTTGGGTGCTGAGGTTGAGAAAAAAAAAGTATGAAAGTCTTATTTCATACACTTAAATTGGACCATTTAAATGCCCAATTCTTGCTTAAGTGCCTATATTTCAATATTAGATCTCTACATGCAAATCAGCCAACCCTGTGGGCTGGTGTTGGCAACCAGAGGTCGGGAAAATACAAATCAAATCAAATCAGACTCCTTTAAAAGAAGTCTGGAAGCTTTCCAAATCACTACAAGGATGTAAAGATTACACAATGGTTTCTTCACAGCCTGGGTGACCTGCAGGGTCATGGCTATAAAGCCATGGTGGTTGCCAGCCCATGGTACCAATCCAAACCCTGTGCCTCCAGTGAGCAGAGGGGGAGTGCAGGGCAGGGTTCCCCACGTCCAAGGCAACTCAGCTTCTACAACCTGGCTCAGTTCTGGGGTGCTTGTTACCAGGGGGACCCCAAGGGCAGTGGATCTGTGCACAGGGACAAGCTGGAGTCTTAGATATCCAACCTTTACTTGTGTCCTCAGCACAGCTTAGATGGGATGAGGCAAGGAATGAAATGCAGCCTGGAGCAACCTCACAAATGTCCATTTTAATACCCAGACTGATGGCACAAGGGGCAGTTCCCCATCAAACCATCCAATAACAAATTCCAAGTGTACAGGCACCAATGGATTAGATTTGATAGGAAAACTCCTTGGTGACTGAGTAGGAAGTTTAGAGATTGATAAGGAGCTGGTTTAATCTCTAATTATATTGGTATTATTGACTACCTGGCACTTTACAAATATAATCTATGCTCTCTGCTGCATGTAATTCCACTGATTTCTGTGGAAAGAGTCTGGACTGAGGCTCTTTCCTCAGAGCTTGCACAGTCCAATTTACAAATATATAGAGGAACTACCAGTTTCAGATATTAAATAACTACATTTTTTCCTTTCAGAAGGAAAAAGCTGAATTTTTATCTGGCTTTTATTCTTGCCCAGGGTAATGGAAAAGAGAAGATGAATTGCAGCCTTAAAAACCCTTCCATGAGTTCTTCAGTATGAATTATTTTATATAATTCACTGAGAAGGTGACATGATTTACACCAGTATATACAGTTAAATCGTTCTGTGTTGTAAACCATTAGCAAAGAGGGATGAAGGGCTTATGAAGAGGAGTGGGGAGACTACAGTGTTATGACAGGATGAAAGATTGCTGGCCATGCAAGAAGGCATCACTTTGTTTCCATTGGAAGATACTTGTGTGTGTTTCCTGTAGTGACTGTAAGATCTTTGGCCTCTGCACTGGAGACTATTCTTTGTTTGTTTTTATTATATACCAGAGACTTTTGCACAGAAGAGGAGGGCAGATTATACTTCAACTCCTGAAGTGCAAGGAGGGGTCTAGCAATGGTTGGACTTGATGATCTTGAAGGTTCCTTCCAACCTAAAAGATTCTATGATTCTATGGAGGTTCATGGCTGGTTGGCATTATCCACCCTACACTGTTCATCCATGCACCCTGGAGAGAAGGGATGGAAATCCATCCAATACAGGGCTCTGATACTCTCTTCATCTGGGCAGTGCTGATGCTGTCTCTCTGATGCTGAAGACTCCTGAGGAAACACTGCCTGTTTCTCTCTTAGCCACTCTTGCAACCTGGTTCCAAGAAACCTTCTTGTTTTCTAAAAGGTGTTTAATTTTTCCCCCCCTGGGGACCCATTTAACTTTCCTTTCTAATCTCCTAACAATCTGGAATGAGGTCTTTAGTAGTTCTGCTTGTTGTGAAACAGCTTTGGCAGATAACTCTTAGTCCACGTTAGCCACACTTCAAATAATCTTTGTGTAACTGTGATGCAAACCCATAATCTCCCAAAGCAAGTTTATAACCATTTTAACAACAGAGAATTAAGAAGGTTATTGCAGGGTGGGCAGGGAGAGAGGGGTGAAGAAGTGACCAAGGAAGCACAGTGTAGTTTGTCTTCCAAACAGCTCCATATCTCTCACAGCTTTACAAGGATGAAGTGAACAAACAAGGAGGTCTAATCTCACATGAAAAAAAAAAAGGGGTTCCATTCTGACCAGCAGCCTTCTTCTGGAAGGTCATATAAGCACATGCTTGTTTCTTTGCAGTAGACAGATGCTTGAGTTTCATAGGACTCAACACCTTCAAACATAAATGAAACATGCCCTTGGGATAATGAATTTACCAAGTTCTAATGCACACACACAGCAGCTGTGTGCTGTCCTTGGAGACATCAAGGGTGAGTGAAAAGACAGTTAAAATCTCATGTTTGAACACTGGAAAGCCTATTGCATTAAACTGGTCCTTAGACAAAGTCTCCCCCTGACCACCTTCTTTGAGCTCACCTTTTAATAAAAGAAACCCAGCACACATCAAGGTTAGATACAGATTGGGATTTAAAAATAATATAATAAATAATAAGCTTTCAACATCCCTTCAGGCAAGTCTCCCAAGAAGGCAGCAGAATACACAGTAACATACAGGGGTGGAACTGCTTCTAGAAGATAGAAGCCTTTAAATATCATTTTTGATTTTTGTTTTTTTTGCTTACTCAATGGCTTTTAATTAAGCCCCGCTTGGCTTGGGGAGCCAGCCAAATGTGGGGAACAAAACAAGGAAAGGAAGAAACCAAACACCTCAAAGCTTTACTGACTGGCTTTAAAACACAGTCTTCTTCCACAATGGTGCAATGCTTCTGTCCAAACCTGCTTGTGAGAATTTATTATCCCTGTGTGCAAGTCTTCGTGATTTTAACGGCAATAACTCCTCAGCAGTGAAGTTCATGAGAGGCTGTAACATAATGCCAAGTCTATCCCATTATGGTTTTAATTGGAATACACATTTTATGTGTTATTAGAGAAACGTTACTGTCCTTCTTATGCTTAATACTATCTGAACAGCTAAAGCCCTCTAATGACCATGTAATTTATTGTCCCTATAGTTATGGCATTAAGCTACAAGTCACCTAATACTTGCAAACATTGTAAACTCCAATTACAGCTCCACCAGTGATCCCTCTGTCAACTGAGCTCAAAATGACTGCATGATAAGGTTAAGCACTGAGCCACGTAAGGCAGTTATCTGGGGCTCAGCACCTGTACGACAGAGAAATGTCCAATAAATGATGGTTAAATAGTTTTACTTTGCTCTCAGATAGAAGTATAGCAAATAAAACCAGCTTCCAGAGCGGTGCTGATCGCTCTGATCCCACCCATCTTTTAGGTATTTGTCAGCTTCAGCCTAATTTGCTGCTAACAGTCTATCACTGCTTCTCAAGTACTTCTTCTCAAGAGATTTCACAGGCACCAGAGTGGATTCTGCCTACCTCTAAAGAAGTCTTGGAATTTCATTAAAAACTGCCTGCAGTTTCTATGCAAATTGGGATATTCTTGTCAAATATCCACAGCTCTTTGAGACAGGACCAAACTAGCTGACAGCAGAATTCAGAGAATTTGGGAACAGGTTAGACAGCTTTTGACTTGTAAGTGAGGGGAACTAGATATGGTTTGAGGGTAACCTTTACCTAGAAAGCAAATTAACCTTCAACAACCCCTGTAACTTGGTGGAGTGTAAAAGCAGACCTGTAATATGAACACTTTTGTCTGGCAACTTCAACGAAAGAGTCCATGCAAAAAGATACTGTAAAGACCAACGAGAAGAAGCCCCCCAGAAGAGAAGACCTCAAGCATGATGACTGGAAATATGGAAAGTGGCAGAAGATATCTACAGTCTTGATTCATCACTGGCTTCTTTCTAAACAGGAAGGGTAAAAGTCTAATCCATTGACAGAACAACAAGCTGTGTGCATGAACTACATCATATCCATGCAAGGGTTGTTATCAGCACAAATTGCTCTTCAGGATGATTAATAATTTTATTTTTAATAAGATTTTTAATTTTCTTTGCTCAGAAAAAAAAGGGGGTGGAAGCAAATCAGGTTATCTAGACTGATGCCCTCTCTGTGAAGTTCAGCACCACGTAATTTTTAGGAGTCTTCCAGATACCTAACCCTACTGTTAGCTTTTCAGACTTCTGTATTCCAAAAGTAGAATTGAAATTCAAGTTCAGAAATGACCTAGGAGTCCAAGTGGGCTTCACTTCCTTCATTGACAACACCATGTTTACTTGCAGAGTCTCTCATGCTGCCCAGTTTGCTATTTAAGCCATCCTTTACAATACCAGAATGTACAAAAGTACCATTAAAACCCATGTTGGTCTGTTTTATTTCCTATAACAGGCACAGATTATCTGTGTGGATATATATTCCCACAAACTGCTATTTGTATTTGATTTGGAGGGTTTAAGCCACACCAGAGGTGATGGTTTAAGAGAATCCCAGCATGAGCTGCACTGAGAACATTACCAGTGTTAGTGGAAATTGTCTCTTGGATGATCCCTGGTGTTTGTGTAATTCCTCCAGCTGAGCATTCCTTTTGGAAGAATACATGTAGGAAATCAAGTGCATAAAAGGGATAAACCACCTTTCTTCACCCATGATTTGTGATTGCTCACGTTTTTGCAGCCTGGAGAGGTGAACTAAAACTTGCTAACGAGGAAAATGGCAAATTATGCATTTCAGCTGCACATTTTTAAAAGGAATGAGCACTCAGGCTACATTTTGTGACATATCTGAGATTTGTGTGGCTTCATACATTTCCCATGACCATCCAAATATTCATGAAGAATTAATAACATGGTCCTGCTTTTAGCAAGTTCCATTCATTCTTATTTGTATCTGGCTATAATCAGCACCGAGACCCCAAATATTGGATGACTGCATTTGATTCTTGAGTTCTTTTCTTTTTGTTTATGTCAAAGCAAATTAGCTGGAAGGAGCCTGACGAGGAAATCGAGCAAACTGTGGAAGGTCGAGAGGGCATTTCACTGAAATGTAATATAATAAGTACAATTTAAACAATGACAAATCCCATTCACCTCTTTTTGTTTTCTTGAAATGTTTAGAATTATTTTTAACCGTCTTTTTTGATAAATAAAATTGTTCTATTAGTTGGTCATGCATTTGGAATTCATTCATTTTAGAACATTTTCCAATCATCTAAAATTAAACAGATGTCACTGGGCTCATTTAGACCTCAAATAACCCTTGCAACAAAACCAATTACTTCAAGGGTCAGCTGGAAGTCAGAATTTTATAATAAAGAAAAGTTTAAAAGTTAGAGAAGGAAAAGAAGAAGAAGGAGTAGGAGAAGAAGAAGAAGAAGAAGAAGGAGTAGGAGAAGAAGAAGAAGAAGAAGAAGAGGAGGAAGAAGAAGAATAAAAAGTGCCAATCTCCTGTCCACACAATTATTAGTGCAACAACTGAAGATCTGGTTTATTGTTGGGGGAAAGGGTGGAGACAAAGAGGTGAAAGTTCAGGAAAGTTGGTTTACTCCCTGAATGCCCTAATTGTTCCCCTTCCCCTGGTGATTAGTCAAGAGATCTTTCTTCCAGCTTTCTAGCTCTGCCATGGATAAGAGGACAAAGGTTTGGGTTTATTCTTAAAGTTGGTCCTGTTGGTCTAAGACATCTCCAAAACATCATGATCCTATCTGGGGAAGTGCAGCCCAAGGAAACACAGCAGAATGGGCAAAGGCAGAACTTGGGAGTCCTGACTACAATCCCATCCTCTAAACAACACTTCCACCTACTGTAAGAATGATGGGGTTTAATTTTGCCTCGTAAGCACAAATTGTGATTTGCTGGGGAGATTTTAGGTTTGTAGGTCTACTAATCTCTCCGAAATTTCCATCCTCTCAGCTAGGATTCAGCTCCACGAGCAGCTGATCTGACGTTTGGCACAAATAGGGAGGCAGGTCTCCAACAGGAGAGTGAGAGGAGAAGGAAGAGGCTGACGTCAAGCCATGGCAGGGACAGGGTGGAAACTGCCTGGAGAACGTGCTGGAGGAGCATTCCCCAGCAGAGATCTCAGGGGGCATTGCTGAGCCAGTACAAGATGCTTGGGAGGAATACATGGCTTCTGTTGGCCCTGTAGAAAGGGAAGCTGAAGACCATGATGGAAAGCCAATTGCTTTCTCCTTTCCCACACATTGCCAAAGAGGGAACAGGGTTCCCAGCTCTGTAAGCATCTCCAGATTTATAGGGGTGTGTCTGAGATCAGACATGAAAAATCCAACTATTGTGAGTTCTTCACTGAAAATTAGGAGCTGGGTTTTACTTTGCTGAGCAGGAGGGGAAATGAAAATTGCTTTTCCTTTGTAACCTGAGAGGCTTAGCCAAGTTCTCCTGCCAGACTGCAAAGATCTGCACTGGCCCCTACCCTAAACTCTACCAACCTGCTTAGCTGCCAGGATTGCTAAATGGAGAGCTAGAAAAATGAATAATGTATTGTATGAAAACTATATTACCATACGTTTAAAATCCTGCTCCTAGAGGCTGAAGATCTCTCTGAAATACTGTCAAGCACAATGGAAAGGGAGGGCTGACAGCTGAGAAGAAATTTAATCATTGACCTCTGAAAATCATGGTTTGGCTTTTTTTTTTGCTTTTTTTTTTTACAGATGCAGTAGCTGTAACTCTCCATCTGACCCACACATTAACTTTCTACAAATTATAACAGATGATTTATAAAAACACCCCTTATTGCCTTGACCTATTTTATGCCTGCTCTCACCCCCTCCACAGCTGTATCCTGTGGGCTCAGATAGTTACTAGACGTGCTGGCTTGTCACTTTGGGACTGAAGTTGATAGCTCAGGTCATGCAGGCCATTCCCAGAGAGTCCCCACAGCCCAGCAGAGCTCCTGCCCACAGGAGGAACGTGGAAAGAGAAAGGAATGTGGCAGATTTGGTGGAAAATCCACACTGATGAACAATGGGCAGAAGTCCCTTGAAAGACTCGAGCTGTACTCAGCACAGCTGGGGAAGGAGAGAACGTTGTACTTTGAAGATCCTTCCAGCCCAGTGTCAGGGCTCTGGCATCCAGCCAGAGGAGCTATCAGAGGGATCAGCATCCTAAACAGCAAAGAGTGGCTTACAGCACGGAGGGCTGAAAAGTAGCAGAGAGCTCTCCAAAACAGCCCCATTCCCGCTGAAGCTTTTCATCAGTGAGGACTCTGAGCACCCTGCCACTCCAAACTCCTCCCCAGCAGCTGGGGGGGGTGCAGGGTCTGCCCTGCCTGCTGGCTCCTGCCTCCCCTGGGGCTGGCACCTGGGTTTAGGGCTGGGCTCAGGTTTGCAAAGCCAAGTGGCCCAAACTGATGGCATTGAGCCCATCTAATGACAGTGAGCTAATCAAACCCCCCTGCCAGGGCTTTGCTGTGGGGCAGGCCAGTGGGCTTGCTCCAAGGAGACACAGGGGGCAGTCAAGACGTGGGCAGGATGGCCATAAAGGGAACAGAGCAAATGCAACAGCAGTATGACAAACACTCTCCTAGAGCAACCAGCACCCTTGTTCCTTGTGTCCTGCTGCTGCCATGCTCCAAGGCATCAGGGACTCATGGCCCTAAGGAGGACAAGACAGTTCACACAGTCATTGGCTGGGGGCTTTTGCCCCTGAGTAGATTGTCACCATCACTGTTGTTTGGCTTCAGATGTTTCAGAGCTGCTCAGCCACAAACAGGGACGATGGAAAGTCAAAATGCTGCAGTAGTCATCCTTCATTTTTCAGGCAGCTCCTTCATCCCACAAACACAAGAAAAACAAACAAACAAACAACACCACTACTTTTTTACTTCTAAGAGGCCAAAAAAACAGAGAGCTCCAAGGAAGACTTCGTGGACAGAGGTCTGCTGGGCTGTGCAAAGGTGCACAGGAGCCCTTCTGCCATGCACTGAGCTGAGCCTCATCTGCTGGAGGAGAATGCTTAGCACAGCTCTGGCCAAGTTATCAACCCATGGCTTGTAAATAACCTCAGATAACAGATGGCAACAAACCAACCAGGAGCTTTCCTAGCCAGACAACCAGACCTGCCAGGAGTTTGTTTTGGTTAAGGCAGCAGAGGCTGCTGGAGAGAGAAACACTTTGCACTCACTTCAGCCTTCTCAGAAAGCAAACGTACCTCTCCAGATTTCAGGCTTTTTTGGTTTGTTTTTTGCATTTCCCTCCCCCTTTTATTTAGTGCTTTCCAGGTTTTAAAAACAAAGGCTGCTCGTAGTGGAGGAGCAATAGTGGCTTTCATATTTAATAACTCTTAAATCTTGTCCAACATGTGGCAATTGTTAGGCAGATTTGAGCTGCAATTAAAGAGGCACCCTTCTTTCTCTTCAGCAACAATATAGGCTCTTAATCCGACTAAAACCATCATATTTTAAGAGCTGAGATCATACTGAGGCAACTGGTATCAAACTTAACATGGGTCTGTTTTTCATAGGGAAGTTTAAAAGTTAAAGTTCACTTGCCTAAAAGTCTCCCATTAAAGAGACAGCAGCTCCAAGCACTCTTTTCATGTATCCACAGGTACCTATAGCATAAAAAACAACATCTGGGGGACCAAGGGGAGAGGATAATTACTCAAATTCCTTTGTGAAGTCCCTTTTCCTTTAAGAGCCTGAGTGGGGACTCTAAATAGAAGCGAGATGAGGGGGTTTTGTTGCCTGATTATAGATTTGACTGGAGATAAAAGTACTATTTGTGTGACTCAGCCCTTGCAGTGCTCACAGGGCTGATGTGGATAACTGATAAAGGCTGTGAAAGACAGGAATAAACAGTGATAAAACAACCCAGTGCAGTTTGGCTTCGAACCAAAACACATGTTTAATAAAACCTGCACTGGGGAAGAGGAGATATTTTTGGTGCCTTTTGAGGTGCCTGTAAATATCCATAAGGAATCTGGGCTTGAACCCATGATTGTGGTGCCCAAGCTGGCAGGTTCTGCTGTGCCTTGTGCCCACGGTGGCACTGGGCTGGGGTCAGGACACTGGGCTTAGGGCTCCACTTAGTTTTGCAGATTTTGGGGTTTACAATTCATTTTTTACAACTGTTACATGAGGATATATCTACCAGAGGCCCACAGACAGGTAGGATTGAAAGCTGAGAGTGATGGTGATGCACACAACAGGGTCAAATAAATGCATTGATAGAGGGAAAACATTTCCTCTCCAGTTTTGTCCATATTTCACATCCAGGTTCCAATTGGCAGCATTAATTCAGGTGCCTCAGATTCCTGTTTTCCCACTCCTTAATCAGCAGCTATTCCTAGATTGCTCTACTATCTTTTCCTTTTCCTGTCTCCATTTTTCACAGACCTTACACTCCAGAGCAATTTTAGCCAAAGACCTGAGCCCTGGCTCTGATTTACAGCCTTCATCTGTGCCAAGGTAAAAAAAAGCCACCGTGACAGTGTCTTTCAGAGGATCTGTTCCAAGAGGTGTCTATTAATACCCACTAGTCATGCTGCTCAACCCCTACGTCCTCCTTTGAAAAGGTAATCCTGTATTGTAAAGGCTCAACAAATGAGAACACCAAGGGACTTCCCTCATTTATAATACCTGCAAATGACTTGAATGGAAATACCTCCACAAACTATCAAAGTTTGTGCAGGGCACAAAATTGGAGAGGGAACAAATAACGAGGAACGAGGGATTTGAATCCACTGGTTGCCTGGGCCAGTGAATGGAAAATGCAGTTTAATGTACAGAAACATAAAATAATAAGCCCAGGGCCAGCAAACCAGACAGAAGGATATTATACTGAGTGGTGATGCATCATATTGACCAGTGAAGGGATTTAGAGGTCACTGCAGAAAAATCCTTGAAGCCTTAAACTTGGCAGAGAGCTAAAATGAAAATAACTCCAGGAAAGCAGGGCAGCAGT
>NW_008633247.1:7704-43312 GCF_000691845.1 Merops nubicus | reverse complement strand
CAGCAGGAAGGCAGGAACCCAAACCTCTGCCCCATTTGCTCACCTGCTTGTTCTTTGCTTTTGGCACTGGCAAATGAGAAAAGGCAAAGCAGGGCAAGCCCAGGGGCACAGCAGGTTGGTCCATCTGAGCACAGAAGAGCTGCCCCCCAATCCCACAGCCACCCAGGGGACCGAGAACCTGCAGGTCTCTGACCTTACTGAGGTGGTGGTGGTGGCATCTCAGAGATAAAGTGGAACAGTGAAGGGTGGGGGGAAAGTGAAGGTGATAAGGCAGCTCCTTTTCTTCCCCATCTCCCTAACGAGCAGACTCATTTGGGTCTTTTCCATCTCCTTACTCAGCCAGAGCACTTCATCCCTCTTCCCTCACAGCTTTCCTGCAAAAACATCAACCCAAAGAAATTTTAAGATCTACTCCCCTCCCAAATCTTTCCCTCTTTGAACTGATACTTTTCCCAGTTCCTTCTGTAATTGTAAATACAAATAAAAGCTTTAAACTTCTATTTTAAGCTTTTTTTAAATTATTTTAAGCACTTTTTTTTAATTTTAAGCTTTTTTTATTATTATTTTAAGCTTTTTTTTAAGTTTTGCTGAGCTGGACTACTGGTAAGCTGCAGGTAAAGGGCTCCATAAACTCATTAGCAACATCCCTGGAGTACCCTGGTCCCCATAGGTGCTAACCTGGGGCATTGAGGACAATATATAGTGATACACGATGGGAAATGGTGAGCAAATTTAGCATCAGTCTGAAGCAGCAGTTCACACACGTGAACATACGCCAGCCTTGTGAGGGGGATTTGTCAGAACGACAGGGTGGAGAAGGGTTTTCTGAGTTCCTGGCTTGCTGGGCAAGCACATCACCTCTGCCGGCTGCTCCTGAGGAAATTCTGGTTTTTCCCACCTGGGGGAGCAGCAGAGATTCCCAGCCAGCCTGCCAGCACAGGTCCTTCCTCCGGGGAGATCCAGACCGGCAGGACAGAGTAAATACCCTTGGGGTCCTGATGAGCATCCGGAGGATGCAGGCATCTGGAGCAGAGCCCATTCTCCTCCTTTCTCTCCTGTCCCTCTGCAGCCCAGTCCCCTCTTCTCCTCCATCCCTCCCTGCCACTCCTCTCTCTGCACAGAGGGCAGGGGTGGGGTCTCATCCTGCTGCTGAGCAGGCAGGTCCTGTGTCTGGTGTCTGGCAGAGGTGCCTGCTCCAGCCAGGTCTGGACCTTGCTGGATGTGTGACATGTCACCAGCACTGCCTGTTCTTCAGCTGCTCTGCCCCAGGGCTGTTTTCTTGTACAAATGGATAAATACTCTGGACCTGTTCCAGATGAATTAGTGTACACGTGATGCTCAGAATGAATTTGAGGATACAAGTTTATTACTGACCAATTATGCTGCCTAAAATCCAGGACCTGGAATTGCTGCCAAGTGCCCTGCCCAGATGCTTGTCCTGGATGCCTCCCAGCTCCCACGGCAGGTGAGACAAGATGTCAGAGCTGCCTTCTTGCCCTGCTCCCATGTTCCTACAGGGAAAAAAAATGAGGGCACGAGCTCAAAGCCACAGCAAAGCCCTAAAAAAATGATGTGGGCATGGGTCCTACTGCAGAGGTGGAGCCCTGGTGTAACCCCTGAGGTCTAGATCATACCATGCACATCACATGGAAGTTTTAATACATACCAATCAGTGATCTGTCAGTTTGGTCTATGACAGTTTGTTGCAGAAATAAGATTTTCAAGTCGTCAGTACATTTCCTTTGCAGAGGCAGAATGATTTGAATCCTGCACAAGCACCAAGGAAAATAAAACATGTTTTGGTGCCATAATATCCCATCTCTGGCAGCTGCCCTAGTTGCTACCCTCTTTCTGCTATTCACCATATTTGAAATATATATATACACCAGCTAAATTCAAGTATTCTTTTTTCTTTTTGATTCTCTTCCCCTTGCACCTCCAGCCCTTTGCTACAGATCACTATTTTCCAAAGCAGATTTTAAACCTGGAATAGAGCTGCACAGAAATATGAGACTGAATGCAACGTTCTGCACTCGACTTTCAGGAGTGTTCCAAAAGAACAGTCAGAAAAGACTTGGGAGCATGCAGTTATTTTCTGTGCCTACTACTGATCCCGTCAGGAGCTTAAAAAATCAGCCCTTAAGGTGCTTTATTGTCTTAATGAACTCACTACCAGAGCTGAGCAAAGATGAGCAGTTTTAGCTGCTGCTCTTCCATTAATGTACCAACTGTTAAAAGACAAGAAAAACGACAATAATAAACATGAGCAAACTTGCTGCAGCTGTGCTTGTCAGCTCCAGACATTAGTGTGGCTAATTCCAATTGGGAACAGTTCCTGGCCTTGGTGATAAATTAATCCCAACTCTGATAGTATGTTCAGATTTCTCTGTGCATAAGCCGACAGAAAACTTCCCAAACTGCTTCCAAAATCCCCTTTACAGTTAGTTTGGTGACTACACACCAAAATATTTAGTCTGTGTATCTTTTTTTGGATACAGTGTAATCTATTTTTTATTTTGATTAAATGATATTCGACGAGGATGTGCTTTATCCAGAATTTTTTAAAAAAAATCACTCCTAGGCTTGCACAGAAATTGCAGCAGTATGAGGAACAACCAGTGGGGGTTACGTCTCTTTTCCTGGAGATAAGCTGCAACTGCTTTGTAGGAAAAAAGCAGAGCCATTGAAACCCTCCTGAGAACAGCCTGACTTTTATTTCAGACCGCTGGTTTTGGAAAAAAAAACCCAAACTCACTGCTAGAATCAGGAAACATAATCCCAGTCGCTGATTTATGTTGTTCTCTACGTGCTGTGTCAGTGCTGGTCCGTTGGCAGAAGGACACGGCCCAGAGGACAAGGAGAAGACCTAGCAGCTAGATGAGAATCCCCAGGGCAATGATGCAGCTTGACCAGTGCTTGGGAGGGACACCACGATAAGGATGCTGGGGCAGCAGGTTCCTGGAGGACTGGGCACCTCCTGCCAGCAGCATCCTGCCCTCCACCCCCTCTAATTCCTGCGCTTTCTCCCCAGCCTTCAATCTCACACACCACTTGCATTTTGCAGTGGATTTGGGTCACGCTCCTGCAGCAGCTCCAGGTTTCAGGAAGCTGTTCACCTGGGCAGTTTCATCTCAGCCCCGATGAATGGCTTCATTCTGGAATAACAAATATAAACAGAGGGAAAGCTGCTGGCCACAAGGATTCCTTTATCCTGCTCCATGAATTGTTGGCCAGTGGCCATTTAGCGTTGAAAGGCAAGAGCCACCTGTGTCAGGTGTGTTTAAAGTTCATATTGACTCCTGCCCACCACTATTTGCATGATGGACAACATCAGAGAAAGGTGCATTTGGTCATTAATTTTTGCCTGACACGGGGAACAGAAATGAAAAGGAGCCCTTTTCTTTCAGGCACTGCTTTTGTTTTCCAGTGTGATCAGTCAACTACCAGCTCTGTAGTCACCTAGCACGGACCAAACCCAGGTCTAGAGGTCCAGGGACATTTCAGGGTCCCCTCCTGCCCCAGCAGCCCACGCCCAATGGGTCCCCACGTCCACCTGGTCCCCACACACCCTTGTTGCCTGCTGCCCTTGCTGGATGTCAAGACCTCCTCAACCTCACACAATGCAGCTTCCAGGGAATGGTTTAGAAAGCGAGCTGCTGTGTGGTATATTTGTTATATACCATGACTTTCATGGAGAAAACTGTGAGTTCTAGCAGGTTTTGTAGATTTTGTAACCCCAGCCAGCCTGCTACTGACTCCTTCATGAATTTTTACAGCTTTGGCTCCATTCACCAGCAGTATAGTGGAGAATGAAGTTTTTTAGTGGATTTAAGTTATTAGTTACGAATTGCCAAAGGGTGTAACATTCTTTACATCATAAAATAAAATGGGTTTGTCTTCTCCCCCGTTTCCCACAGCACACAGTGTTAAACACAGTGCACCTTTGTTGGTTTTCTCTCTGAAGCTGGTCGTGGGGAGGGTTGGGCCATGCCAGAGCATCAGCTGTGGTTGCAACGATCGCTGCTGGTGCAGGATATCATACTGGTCACAAGCCACAGGAGACCCTGGGGACCCCCAGCCCCTGTGGGAATCCCCTTCCCATCAAAAAGGGGGGGATGTAGGTGGGGAGGGTGCATGGCATGGCTCAGTGAGGGGGGCTGGAGGGGTCTGTCAAGGGGTTTGGAGCTGAGGGCTCAGTGACAGCGTGTGCCACCGAAGGATTTATAGGGGTTCCTTTCTGTTCCCTGGTGGGAAACTTTGTGGGGGGGACACTGGGATCTCTACCCACACTGGCGTGCCTCACCAGTGACCAAAACTTCCCCCTTCCACACACACTCTTCCCACGTGGGATAAATGTGCAGGGTCTGGCTGCAAACTTGGCAGTGGCCTTTGGGCGGGTGGCGTGGAGGGCAGAATCTGCTTGATTAGTACAAATACCATCTGTATGCTTGGTTTTAGGGAAAAAAAATATTGTGTTTTAGAAACAACCCATTTTGCTTATATAAAGACTAAGGACATAGCCAAAATCTGCAGCACATATCTGGTTTTCTCAAACAATTATTGGTGGGTAGCCAATATTTGTTACTTTTCTCCAGAACAATGAATAAACTGAGGCACAGAGACAACTGGCCACTCCATGTGCTCATGTCAGACAAGGAACCCTGTGCTCTAAATGACTTAAACCAATTTATCTCCAGTTAAAAAATACATGAAGGCAGGCAAGAAAGAGCCATTTAAATTCTGAATGGCTCAGAATACATTTTAGCATCATTATCTGCAGGAGCAAGGAGGGAAATCCAGATCTTCTCCATAGGCACTGTAGGTTCCTTTCATGACATAACTTTAGGATTTTTGCTTTGTTCTATTTTTCCTGACCAGAAATTTCTTATTTTCTCTAATAATAGTTTAGCAGCTCAGCAGTTGTTCCAAAATCCTATTTCTTTACATAGTAAAATTAAGGGAAGGGCTTTTTCAGCCCTCCTACAGCTTCTCTCCAACCATAGCATGAAATCAAGCCTTGCAGAAAAAGCAAAGCTCAAAGACCTGTAGGCAAGGGATGATTTTATGGCTGTGGTCTGTCCATAATGCACAGGATCTTTAGGAACAGACTCTTACACATCATCTACCACTTAGAGACTGAAAAGAAACCAAGGAAACTTTCTCCCAAATCATTCCAGGCCTGATCCTGCAAATATTTATGACTGGGCTTGGGTGGGGTTGTTCTGCTGAGTGGTCAGACCTCAGTCCCACCAACATTTTGGTGTTCAGCATTGCACATCTTGGCACTTTCATGGCCTGTGTGAGACCCAGAGGGGACTGCTCACCTGCCTGAGGCTTCCACGTGTGTTCAAGCATGTCCTGGCTCAGGACAAGGAGCGTTTTCAGAGCTGCCCCTTGCACTTGGAAGGAATCCACCTAAATATTTACATGCATTTTGCTCCTATAGTAACAGGAATATTGCCATGGTATGTCTCCCATGAACATGCTGAGCTAGGTCCCAGCGTTACACCACTGGTGTAAATCACACAGCTACTCATACATGAGGTTCCTTGGGTGCAAGGAAGGATGGGCAGCTTGCAGGAAACATCTCGGCACCCTCTGAGATGAGGAAAACAAGCACAGGGAGGGGAGAAAAAAGCACAGGGAGGCTGCAAAGCTGCAGGATGCCTGACTGGAAAGCAGCCCCGTGCCCCCCTGCTTCACTCCCCTGCTCCAGCAGAGCTGGGAATCCCAAAGAGATGGGAGGGGTTTGGAAAATTAATATTGATCCCATTAGTTCCCCTGCCTGCTCTTTTCAGGAAAGCAAGGGTTTTGCCTAAGGAGATAAGTGAAGTCCCCTGTTCCCTCCCCATCCTCCTCTGATTTCAGTTCATGTGGAGTTTTACCCGGCATCATTAACTGCACTGTTCATTCTGGATGTGAAGGAGAGAACTGCTGTCCTCAGTGTTTGGGGTAAATCTTCTCTCTCTGCTAAAGGGAATTTTGCCTGGATACAGTGGTAAAATCAAAGCTATTGTTAAATTGTGGCATGAACCAAAGTGAGAAGTGGGGAGAGAGAGTTGAGGAAAATGCCTCATTTCTTTGAGAAGAGGCTGAGGTTTGAGCTGGATGCTCGTTACAAAGCCAGCTAAACTCCACAAAAACTTTCCTCCTTCATCTCTATTTCAAGTTCACTAATTTGTAACCTTACCTCTCCTGTACCTCATTCCCCTTGCTGGCTGACACAGTGATGGAAACAAGGAATTGCATGCAAAAACTACAGGGGAAAAAAAAAATAAAAAGGCAAAGAAAATAATTTCTGAAATCCCGTTTGCACAAAGAAACCAAACCAGCTTGAATTTCCAACACTAAATGCTAAGAATAAGTCTGTTAGGAGGAGATAGGCATAAAAAAAAGTCGTAGAATAAATTAATTCAAGAAAATAGTATTTTATGCTCACCAAAGAGCAAGTTTATGAAATAACCAGCACTGAATTATTCACTGAGCTCTGATCCTACAGTCCTAACACGAGATCTGTCCCGCAGCATCTAGTCCATCACTCGCCGAGTTACTAAACCCCCTCATTTTTATATAGGTGGTTATAGATCTTGTTTCTACATAAAATCTCATGCTTTTATAAAAGTAAATTCCAAAGCAAACATAACCCTTCGGAGCCATCATTACCCAGGGTTTTATTGCCAGGCTTGTTAACTCTCCTGGTAAACATCAACTCCAGCCACTCCGCTCAGCCTCGACTCTTCTTCACAGCCTTGTAAGGTTTATTTTCCAAACAACACTAAGAACATGCTGCTCCCTAAGTTGCTCTCTGAGTGAAACTCTAGAAAAACAAAAGTCCTCTGGCATTTTACAGGTGTAAGGGAGAGCACCGAGAGCCCCACAAGTTGCTTAACGAGGGACTTTTTTGGCTTTGCCAGAAGATAATTGCTCCAGTAGTGAGCTGCCGTTAATCCCGGGCTGTGTGCTCGGTGCTGACCTGCAGCCCTGCTGTTTACATCAGTGGGATTTTTAGGGCCAAATTTTGCAGTTAATTGCAGCGGTATAAATCTAGATTCCTAAATCTCCCTCCCCAGGCCTCGGGGGCTCCTTGGGATTCGACGGAGAAATTCGGGGCCCATCCTGCGGCCGCTGAAGTCGGTGGGCAGCAAAACACAGGCAAGGCCTGGGCTAGGCCCTCTCCCCAATTTCCTAATGGCAATAAATGAGAGCAATTAGGGGCTCTGATTGCTCGGAGGAGCAAGGGCTGCCTTATCTCCTGCTGCAAGCCTGGGTGGTACGGGGAGGTGTCACTATTAGAGAGGGATTAATACCTCTGTGAGCTACATTATGTCCTGTCAGAAATCTTTGCAAAAAGAGCAGGAGCTGGAACTGCAAGCTTTCAGCTCTAAGCCCTGAACTTGGGGCTATGCAGCAAGATTAAAGCATTGGGCTTTTAGCTTTTTCCTGTCAAGAAGTGAGAAATCCTCAATGCATTTAAAGGCATTCCCTGTTTTTCAATAAGGCAACGGACCAAAATTACAGCCCCGTCCAACGTTCCCAGCCTGAGGCTCAGGTTCCCTCCCCAGCTCTGAGACCAAGGTTTGCTGCAGATCTTGCAGGGTAGGGCTTGTGCAGAGGGAATAGAATTATATAAAAACACTACAGAAAAGTCTAAACATCCAGGTCTCTGCTTGGAGGAAAGCTTGGATTAAATCACTCCGTTGCTGTGAAGGGCAACAAGAAACCAGCGGACAGCAAAGTGATGAAATAATTCATTAGGAAGAGAGGGGGTTTATTAGCCCTGTGGAATTTCTTAGTTTGTGAGGAAATCTGGTTTAGTGGCCTCATTTTGCTGCTGCTCGCTGCAAACAGCGTGGACGTGGGGATGTTTTGGCTGCAAATGATTTATTCCATGAAAATACAAGTTCTGTCCTCAGCCCTGTATTCACAATCACAGATTTGACCCGCATGTGGAAAGCAGCACAGGGAATACAGGTGAGCTCTTTTCTTCAGTAAATTTTCCACCAAAACCCAACACATTTACCCCTACCTGTGCTAAATAAGAAAATACAGGAGAGTTTCAGCCCTTATACCTGGAAGCACAGTGCCCATTTTTTCCCAGATTCACATTAGGAGGAGCATCGACAGAGGGTAAAACCACGTCCCTGATGTGCTTTGGGTCAGCTCAAAATTCATTTAACATTCAGAAAATGCAGCTGTCAGAACAACAAAAAAAAGCCACAATTTTAGAGGGCTGGGATCAGGTCTTTTTTTTTTTCTTTAGGCAGTTGCTGACTTCTGTAATGTATAATTATTCAATACTGAATCTGCCATTATAGAATTATAGAAAGGGCAATTTCCAGCCACGCTGAAAGTACCTGGCAACTCTGGCAGGCTGCTATTGAATTTTCATCAGGAGAGAGATGAAAACAGCTTCGGACTGAGAGAAGCACACAGGTTAAAGCCAGAACATTGTATTGTAATTTTCAATTCAAGAAACTACAGTGGGAACAAAGGACAGCAGTGAAAGCAAGAATTGCCCCCTTCTAATGCTTGTGAAAACAGCCACGTGCCTTTTTATTTCCAGTGTAGGCACACAGAGTATATGCATGCTTTTATTTTGTACTTAAAATTTAAGGTACCTCCAGGAGGCTGGTTTATAAGATGGAAGAGAGGAATGAATCTAAAAATATAAATCAAAACTTCCTTTTACAAAAAAATAAAAAAAAAGAAAGAAAAGAAAAGAAAAAAAAGAAGAAGAAAGGTTATTTTTCTACAGGCAGACAAGTTTTGTTAGTGGGCATTGCATTTTCAATCTGTGTGCTGAGAAGTTGAAGCTGATGGAGACCACATGTAATAAAGCAGTGTATCCCAGATCAAAATAATGATATCTTTTCTGAGCCTTCTTAATTCACCCTGAGAAGCAGCCACGGTGATTTTGGTGAAATTACTTGCATAATTAAAATGCACAGATAGGGGATGCTTGAGGCACATATAATTTTCCCCAGGTATCTGCTATTATTTGAGAAACTGTAGAATATTTAGCAGGTTTTAATGGAAATCTTGTGTGCACCCACCTATGCAAATCTGACTGTGCATTATGTTTAATTATCATGTGAAAAGAGCTCAGAAATGGTAGAAAATGGATTGTTTTCAATTACTTCATGTCTGTATCTTGCTCTCATCTGGGTTTATGCCCCGTTGGCTTCAACAGCAACAAGAACAGCCCAAAATTCACAAGTATTTGTCTTGTGTTCCAGCCTACAAAAGACACCAGGGAAGACTGCCTGTGTTATTTGGTCGTTATTGTGTGAGAGAAATGTTTGCAGGAAAAAATACATCTGAAATTAAGCCCAACAAAAGTATGTTCTAACATCGACTGATATTTTTCATCACCAAAAATATGTGAAAAATAAATAGATTAAAATTTAGTCGAGAGATGTAATCAGACAAGCAATTAAAGATGCCCACGCAGCCAAGCCCTTTTGTGTAAGTGCTATTTGTTTTTCTCAAAGAGAAAGCTTTATTTTCCAAAGGTTTATCTTGTGGAAAATCACTGCCTTAAATCAATTTTCCTTTCATCAAATGTAACTTAAAACACTGACTATACTGTTGTACGACGATGTCCTGTGTAATATTTCAGAAAGAAATAATCTCTTCCCTAGGTTTTGTTGGGGGTTTTGAAGTACCAGTTTCAACAGAGGAGGGAGATTTATTTAAATGAAATATTTATTCTTATTTAAAGAGAAATTTCTGCAGAGAAAACCCTTTGAAAAGCCACACTCACACCCCGATTTGTCTATCACAATGTTTCAGAGTTACTAAAGGAGTTTAATAATCTGAAAGGAGGCTGTAAAACCTAAAGATGCTTTAAATGTGCTCCCTCACCAGATTTTTCCATGGCTGGCTGGTTCCTGAATCAAAAATTTGGGGCAGTTATTTGTTATTTTAAAACATGTTGGACAAGGCTACCAAGTTGTTTTTTTTTTTTCTTTCCCTTTTTCCTTTTTTGGTTGTTTTTTAATTATAGAATTAGTGACATTTTCATCAAGATTTTTGCAACAAGAGGCACCTGGTGACTCCAAGAAACTCTGCAGCAGTTTGAGCTCCTGCTTCTTTGCAGGATGAGGAGTTTTAATGAGTTAACAGCCTGATCCTGTTAACACTCTCCCAAGTAACTAAGTGACTTTGATGATATTACTTACAGGACTAGAATTACTAGTCAAATGAAAAATTAACCTTTTAGAATGATCTTGAGTATAAAGCTGAATTTTGCACAAGCTTCCTTTAAAACAAGCAGCAGTCAGAGAGAATTAGGGATTGCTGGAAGAGTGTGGCCCTGG
Source organism: Merops nubicus (assembly GCF_000691845.1). NCBI lineage: Eukaryota > Metazoa > Chordata > Aves > Coraciiformes > Meropidae > Merops > Merops nubicus. Next base: position 32,993 of record NW_008633247.1, on the reverse strand, counting down.
TCATAGTGAACAGGAGTGAAAGCAGCACATCTGAGCCCAAATTATCTCAAGAACTTATAAAAATTTAACAGGCAGTGCTATCCTTTCTGGAAGTATTTAAGCTGTTCCACAGCAGTGTAATAGTTTATATCCCCACAATGCCATTTTTTTAAATCAGCTGCAGAATTCTCTGGAAAGCTGACTTCAACTCTCTTAAAAATCCATCAGGATGCTTCCCTGGGCATGTGAAAGGAACGTCCACGGGGAAGATTTTTTGCTGGAGATAGGGTTTATTTTTTGGAGCTGACAACCCCGTGGTTACCCATGAATTCCTTCCTGGAGTAATCCTATTACTTTGCTTTGTGAAGGGTCAGTCCTGCCTGGATAACCATGAATTGTGCCCAGGGTCAGCAATTTGCACTCATAATGCTCTTTATTTATATCTGCAATTTATCAGATTGGACCTTTTATTGATGCTTACTTTTAAAACTGAAAATTCATACATAAAACTGAAGAAACCTATTTAAGGAACCAACTGGTTTCCTGCAGAATTAAATGAGAGCTGGAGCATGTGGAGGAAGGAAACTATATCTGGCCAGCAAAACTGGACACACAAAAGTCAGTGTGACATTTCCTACCTCGTGAAGCCCCTTTCCCCTCAGTGCAGCTCTATAAATGCAATAAGTCATTGACTGAACCTTAAACTCACCAGACTTCCATAAATTCTGCAAGTGAAATTAAAATTGAAGCGAGGGACACGCAGAGTGTTAGTCCTTCTCAAAATAATAATTCAATAATGTTCCAAAAAAAAAAGTACAGTGCTTTAGGAAAGGCAACCCAGATGGGAACATATAAAATAAAGCTATAAAGTTTCCTTCAAATGTATTTTAATCATTGTTAAATATTTACATTTAATAAGCACTGGTTTTTATTGCGAGAGGGATGTAATTACACTTATCATTCATGGAAAAAAAGGAGTTTTAATAGTCTGTACATTGATTTGTTATGATGAAATAGTGTCCTAAAAATATGTCACTCGCTCTCCCCTGGGAATATGTTCCATATGTGAATGCAAAACAGATGAGGATTTTTTACCAGTGCCCAAACTGTATCAACTTTATTTCTCGTTGCCTCCATTCTATACAACATGAATCTTTACCTCTGATGTTCTGCAAATTAGAAGCCACTTTATCAGGCTTTTATAACCCTTACTAATAAGGTTATTTATTTAGTACATACTCACAGGAGGAGCAGCAACACCTTGATATGGACTCTGCAGCAGCTGTTGGTTCAGGTTGTGGCTTCCCATGATTTTCTCAATAATTCCTGGCCACATTTGATGCATCAGAGACCCACAAAGCTGCTCAGAGGGGCTGCTCATCTCCACAGAGCTGCACCTCTGCTTTGCCAAGCTAGGGCAACAGAGGAGGAACAGAAAAAGGAAAAGTCAGTTGGGCTCAACGAATCAGCAAAAATGATCCTTTTTTTTTAAATGATCATTATTTAGCAGCTTTTTCTTTTTATTTCCTTCTTTTCTTTTCTTTTTTTCCCCCTGGTTTCTCTGCTTGCAGCACAGGTAATCCCAGCTAAAAAAAATTAAAAAAAAATATCTAGTAGAAGAGATAAATAAACTGGATTTTAGGAACTCATGGCTTTTTAGGTGAACTACAGAAATGAGGAGGAACAAGCGAAACCATTTGAGGGATATTTTGGTTTATTATTGCACTTGTGAGCTCCACATTTTCTCAGCAGGACGACATTGCTGTGGAAATACACCAGCAAGAAAGGCAGAGGGAGCACATAAATGTGGATTAAAAAAATATAAGGTTTTAAAACTGAACTAGATAAAATGATCCCTTGTATTTCCCACAGCAGTCCAAAGCCCACTTGGGTCAGTAAATGTGTGCAGTGGACTTAGGTCAGTTGTGGTTTTATTCCCCTCTTGCCCTTGAGCATTTCTAAGCCAAGTTTTGCAGGTGGGAACAACCTTCTTGAGAATTACAGAATCTGTAGAATCATAGAATTTGGCTGGAAGAGACCTTTACAATCATCAAGTCCAACTGTTAACCCAGCACTGCCAGGTCACCACTAAACCACATCCCTAAGCACATGTAAATTTAGCTAATTAAATTAGCTAAAAAAAATATACCCAAAATTATCTCTTTTTCTAGGGCAAATGTGGGTCTTCCACCACTACATGATCCCAGGCTCTTATGTCAGCTAAAATCTTCACCCTTTGCTCTAACCCTGCAGGAATCCAGTGAAGGCACAGAAATTCAGGGGGTCTGAAGGTATTAATTATGCTGCAATCACAAACACCCACAGCTCCTTGCTAACAAAGCTTTAAACTCATCCTTGCAAAGAAACTATTTGCCTCTGCATCATTTCAGGCTCATGGAGGATCCCTGAGGATCCTGGCCACAGCCAGAATTTCTAGATAACTACAGATTATTTCTAATCTAGTAGTTTCTAATCAATCTATTTCTAATCTTTTTTCCTAGGGCTTTCCACAGTCTGTGCCAGCCTGAGGATCCTGGCCACGGCCAGAATTTCTAGATAACTACAGATTATTTCTAATCTAGTAGTTTCAATCTATTTCTAATCTTTTTTATTAGGGCTTTCCATAGCCTGTGCCAGAGGTTTGTGCTACACCCAAGTGGAACCCTGGATGGGTAGATATTGGAGGTGGGCACTCAGTCTTAGTTCTGCTGGTCCTAAGGTACCATCATTTGGAAATATTAGACTAAATGGAGCTGGGCTCACTCTCAAAGGAGGGTTCCTTGTCCCTGTAGCCATGGCTGACATGTGCTAGCTATTACAGCCCTGCTCTGCCCATAGCCCAAGAGTGGCTCTTGCAGTGAATTGAGGAACCTCTGCCAGGAAATGTCCTTCTCTAAATGACATAATTAGGGTTTGGGGGAGCCCAGCAAAGGCAGATTAGGGGCATCGTCGCTGCTCTTGATGCAAGGAACAATTCAAAGCACATAAGCAAGCACTTAGACTATGTGGATGATTTAATATTGATTAAACGCTGATATCTGAGCCCCTGTGGAAGGCAGGTACAGCCTGCTGGGAGGAAAACAAAGCACTGACTTCACATTTTGCATTAGCTGAAGAATGAAGTGATTTCATTGATCTCACTGACCAGAAATCGAAAAAAAAAAATGGAACTATTCTCCAAAGCAAAGCTATTGGCTCAACTAATTAAAATTACTGGACTGTCTGATAAAATTCAATGATGGATGGAACAGTAGAGTCAAAACTACACTTTCTGGTTTATTTAGGTGCTCTTGGTTTCTCTCAAAACTGCCCAGTGTCTTGGGTAAAGCTGAAGATAAGGTGAATCATGGAGCTGTGCCCACACCTCCAGCCCTGCTCCCAGGAGGGAGACACTTTTCCCCCCTTCCCCTGCCCAGTGCTCAGCTCTGCAAGAGGTTTTGTTGGTGAAAGAACATTTTAGATGGCCAAGGGGAGGATTTACTCATGGCAACACAGGTTCCTCCTCTTTATGAGCATGGAGGTGCACTGATATTGCCAAACTGCTTTTTCATCCCTTTATTATTAAGGCAAGAAACATGCATCTTCTTTGTGAAATGATGGGTGGGCTTCTAGGTGGTGTAATTCCCTGCTCTGCTGAAACCACCAGACCTGCAGACATCACACCCTTCATGAACATGGCTCTCACACATAGACTCATTGACTCCAGTAGGAGCTGTTTGTGTGACCATGAGGTTACTTGTTTAAGGATCTACAGGACCAGGACCTGCTTCTGTTCAGTGCTCTTGGCTGTTGTGCTGATAGAGAAGCCTTTTAAAATATAATTTACTCCTGTTTTAAATGGGCATTAGTGCACAGTGAAAGATCAGTCTGAATAAAAGTAGATCACAGGTATGGTAAGAAAGTCATGGGCAGAATGTAAGACCCAGGATATTTTTGCTTCCTCATTTGCCCTGCTCTTCTGGTTGAATTTTGGGCAGCAAGAAGCTGGCTGGGACCCTTAGAAAATGCCACTCAGCCCTCAGCCCCAGGGATGCTCTCAGGAGCTTAGAGGATGCCCCTGGTACCTTTAGCACTACACAGGTCTCACATTTGTCTCTGCACTTCCCAACTCCTGTGCTCTTCCGGAGCAGGCCCAGCCCCAGCCCATCCCCTGCCTTTCACCAGCCTTCCTGGAGCTGCCACGAGTCACCACCTCTGCCAAAAAAAGTCCAAAGTGTTCAATGTCAGCATTTAGCCACCCAAACTGGGGTGCTCTTTGCTGTCCCAAGCTGATGTCTGGCCCATCCCAGATTGCATGACAGAGAAAGACAGGAGCTGTTGGTGCCACTGCTCCAGGAAGAGGTTAAACCCCTCCTCTGCTGGGTGAGGGGGGTCTGGAAGCAGCTGAGGCTGTGCTGGCAGACCACAGAGCCTGGTGTCCAAAGGCTCTGGTTTCTTGTTTTTTGTGTGTTTTGCACTTGAAGCCACTCACTGCCCTAATTGCAGCACTTGTTTGGTGCCTCCTTGGCCAATTACTGTGCTTCCCTTGGCTGCAGAGGAAGAGCAGTGTGTGGCTCCCAGGAGAGCAGCAGAGCTGACAGGTCTCCCAGCTTTCAGATTCCTTCTTCTCTCCTCCATGCCCCCTCCCAAGGCTGAGAGCACAGAGTGCTGCTTTTCCAAACTCTGCCCCAAACCAGTGTTTGATGTAAAGGCAGCAGCAGAGCAGACAAACTCCTCTCCTTCCTGCAAGCTCCAGCTGCCCTGGCCTGCAAGGCATGAAGACAAACAGCCTGGGGAAGGTGTTAAAATCTTAACCAAAGGTCCCCAGCCACCAGCAGCATTTTTTCTTATCTCCAAACTGCTGCTCTGCTTTAAACAGAGGGTCCTGGGTAAGCAATAACCATCTCCCACTGATCCAGGCAGGGGGAAGAGCATCTTCCACAACTGTGCAGCACAGATGCAGCAACATCTTTGATCCAGGCAAGCAGAACTACAAATGGCCAAGGGGGTTAATACCCCCATGAATCTTTGCTTGTCTTTGCATCTTTATCACATTCCTGGACCCGAGCCACGTTCCTGCAGCTTCTTCACCCTTGATTTTACAAGCAGAGGGAAATGGAAGAGCAGCTGTAATATCCTTGGCAGATAGTGTTTTACAGTAGCTCAGTAATTATAGTGTCTCAGTGATGAGATGGCTGAACCCCTTCTCTTTTCCTGTGGCAGCAGCCAAATGAAGTTCTGGCAGGTTTTAGCTGGTGTTTCCTCCTGCACCGTGCCAGCCAAGTGGACAGAGGACTGCAGGAGCACGCACGGGGCTGTCCAGGAATCCTTTGGCCAGCTCAGGGGAGCAAATGTCAAGTTCCACACCACAAGAGAGCCAGTGCCCAGGTCACTCCAGTTTGGATCCAATGCCACCGAGTGCTGGCAAGGCCTGGGTTGAAAAATCACAGTTGTGTTCAGCAAAGGGTGTTTTGATGATTTGTTTTACTCCAGCTCTGCTCGATGCCTTCTGCAGATGCCTCTCGGGCTGCAGGCTGTGCTCTGGAGGCACTCAGATTACCTGAAGTGATTTCACTGAAGAGGGATATAATCTGCAGTGCTAAAAGCAGAGCAAGAAGGCACAAATATCACCCAGTGTATCCTTCAAAATACCCTAATTCCTTCCTTTTCTCCACAGCTTCCACGGTACGACCCTTCTGGGGCTCTCAATCTAGTCCAAAAGCACTGGGACGTTTGGCTGCTTTCCACCTATCCCATATGCATCTATTTTAATTGAATACAGCAGCATATCAATGGCTTATCTGACAGAGAGCTATTTAACACTGAAAGCCCTGGAAGAGATTTGTTATATGTCATCTATGAATCTCTCCATCCCTCGGCTCCTCGCTCAGGCTTGGGAAGTCAGGAGGATGGTGCATCAGGAATGGAGTGTGCAGGGAAAAATAAAATGACAGAGAATTCTCTTGAGGGGAAAAAAAAAACCCTGTGAGCAACCTTAAGGGATTAGTCATCAAGTAGAATAATATTTACCACTGCAATCAAGGCAACCCTTGAAAAAGTTGATGTTCAGACCCTGGAAAGTTTCTGAGAAGAGCTTGTACAAGACACAAAGTATCTGATTTCACTGTGGTATTAGTCAGGTTCAGCCCAAAGCCTCAATAAATGCTATTTCATGCTTCACTTCAGATGATTCCCAATTTGTTTTGCTTGTCTGTGTTATTTCTTTGCCCCGATACAAATTAGATCATTTTGAAGGCTGCTCTGCAAGCAGAGCGCTGCAGGTGATGACACCAGTTTGCCCAGGCTGCAAAAGCTGGTGTTGGTTTGAGCATTTCTGCCCCCAGATCCGAGTAGAACTCAACATGAAATAAATGATCAGCATTAATTCAGCCTCGTTGTGATGGGGGTGGCTGCATTTGATGGCTGAACTGTTGAGTCAAACCTTCACTGAAGCAGGGAGCTGCAGAACAAGCAGTGCTGTCTCCTCTCCACTCTGCAATTTTTACTGGGTTGGGGTGGGTTTTTTTGTTTTATTTTTAATTTCTGTGCTATTTATTGTTCTTATGAGACGTGTTCACAGCAGCGAATGGAAATATCCTTTTCTGGGGGAGTAAATCTCCCAGAGCTTAATTCATCATTTTGAAGTAATACAAAGCTTAAATTTGTCTTTGCTGGACCTGCATACTAAGTATTCAAGCATAAATAAAGAAAATATAAATAAAGCAGGCCTGAATCTATTTCACTGTGTTATTAAAATTCCATTGTTTGTTCTGTGGAAAAAGACCTCCCAAAATGACAGTGGTAATCTGGGCAAAAAGCAGATTGTTGCCAAAGGCTTCAGCTCTTAAAGGGGGGAAGCATTTTAAAAACTGCCAAGGAAAATATTTTCATTCATGAGTTCACCCAGCCTAAACATGCATCTAATCCTCCCAAACTGACAGTTCAAAAAGGCAACCACGGTTGAGACAGGCAAAGTGTTCAGTTCAAAGGCAAAAAAGGGATTATTAGTATTATCACTTTATCACGAAATGACCATCAGCTCTGGAAGCTCACAGCTCCACCTCCCAAACGCAGAGACTTGGTCCCAAAAGGGCAGCAAAGCCTTCCTCAGAGATTCACTGTGGCCAGGAGAGGAGACTGTGGAGAGGGCAGGATTTGCTCCTGACTGGAAAGGTGGAGATTGACACAAAGGGAAGCAAAGTGCCCTGAATCTGCAGAGCAGGAGTCAATCAGGAACCCCCAACTTGCTCCTGATCAAGGAGCCTTCTTTTCCTGAAATGCCTGTTGCATAGACTGAAGAATTAAAATCTTCCACGCTTACTAGGTACATAAATCTGAGTGGATTTAGCAAAAGGAACCATCTCTTTCTGTTTCACAGAGATTAGATTAGAGATTTAAGTGTCTTGCCCATGGCTACAAGAGACAGCAGTAGCAGAGCTGGGAAGCAAATAACCAGACCTCTAAAAATAAAGCTGCAGCAGGTTTAATCGTGTCCCTGGGAGACACAAGCTTTCCCAAGAAGCTGAGAAGATGTGTCTCTTCTGGTTGGTTGGTTGTTGTTCTTTGGGAGGGTTGATTTGTCTTTCTTCTTTCAACACTCAGCTTTGCCAGCCTGGTGTGAAGCCACCAGACAACTTGTTTGTCATTCATTTTGTTGATATCAAACCTGTGGCCAAATGTGCCAGAGCAGTAGAGGATTCACTGATGCTGAGTTCCCACAAATTCTGTAAAAAGGGGCAGAAGAGACTTTACACCAGGGGAAGAACTGAAGTGTGAATCCAGTCACGTTTTAAGGCACCAAAGTATCTCCATGAGAGATTAATGAATATACCAACTGTTGGGGGAAAAAAAAGAACATTCAGAGTTAGGTACAGAACAATCCAACCAAGAGAGGGGAAAACTGGCTTCAAGTCTTCTATCCCTAGAACTATTTGGTGGTGAAGTCCACAACTGCTCGTCCATGGAGCAGAGACATGAGGGAAGCAAGCAGAGGTTTTCAGTAGAGGGCAACCCTTGTCTCTCCTCCATCCCCTACCAACAGCAGCTTCTCATGGCACAAGGGATGGAGGCAAAGAACACACAGCAGGGCCAAGCTGCTCCAGCCCATTCTCCTGGCTGAGGCCCCACCTTGGCTCAGTAGCCAGCAGAGGGGGTGGAAGAGCCAGACCAATAACAACCATCAGAAACATCTCTTCGTTTCTCACTTGTAAAACAGATCATAGCAGCAGGAACATCTCCCTGTCCTGCTCCATCTCCTGAACGTGCTCTCCAGGTCCCCCACTGGGAGAGGGTGCAAAGCAAACAGCCTGTGCAAGAGCATCTGCAGCAAGATGTGCGTGGCCAGCTCCAGGCTGGGGGTTTTTAGGCATTTATCCTCAGATGAAGCTTTCCTTCACAAATCCTTCCCGAGTTTAAACCACAACAATGCATGCCTTAAATATTGGCAAACGTTTTCTCGGGCTGGCAAACCCACAAAGGCCAGTGATGGCTGGAGCTCCACGCTGTGATTGGCCTCTGGACTTCAGTCAGCCCCCTCAGGGCCCAGCTCTGTCATCTCTTTGTAGAAATAAAAAAGGGAAGAGCATTTTGAGGAGGCTCTGCTCCTGTGCAGAGCAGCCAAGCTGTGGGTTCTCCATCTCTCCCTGCCTTCTCCATCACAGCAGAGCTGAGCCCAACACCCGCAGGAGTCAGGGAGAAGATTCCCATCAACAGTGCCAACCAGACTGGTCCCAGTGCAAAAGCAGGTTCATGAACATGATGCCATCTTGCCCCAGTTAATGGTCATTTTTGGAGCTGAATCTCAACCCATCTCTCCATTTGCCTCTTCAAAAAAAAAAGGCCAAAGCAAGCAGCAAACATCTAGCAACAGGATTGCTGTCCCCAGCTGCATTTTCCTTCATGTTTCCCTGTATTACAGGGTGAGTCTGACATAGCCTCCCTCTCCTGTGAACCCTGGTGTTCTTTTGTCTATTTTATTTCCATATATTGGCAAGGATTTATTGTAAACAAAATCAAATAGTGATGGAAAGATATCTCCAAAAAGCTGCAGTCACAGCAGCATGTGTGAGAGCTCCTGTTGACACGAGCAGCTGGTTACATGCTACCTGAGCAACCTGGTACCTGCCTGCTCACCCCTTCCACTGGAAAGGACCACGGGAGCTTGGAAAGAGCCAGGTGAACAACTGCATTTTGTTTTGTTTGAAAACAGAGCTGAAATATCCTGCCAGACTTGCCAAATGCTGTCGGGCAACTCCAGACTGGAACGAGCGCATGCAGGTAAGACCTCTTCAAAGGCTTCCTTTGGGAAGCTCTCCCAGAAGAAGTACCAACCACTGCCTGGCCAAAATCACTCCCTAAGGTATCTAATACTGGCCAACGTTTATGGGATCCTTAATTGTCATGGTAGGCTCTCAGCAGAGGCACACAGCTTGTGGCTGGAGCAAGCTGAAGAGCATCACAGGGGAAAACAAACCTACAGCAAGATGACATTCATGGTGCTACTGCTCAGCAGGCATGCAGCAAACACCCACATGACTCCCCAGCTCAAGTTCTTAAGCCTCTTATGCAACTGCTGGTTTGTTTTGATTTATTTTTCTCTTCCCTTGTTTGAAAGTTAACTCAGATGACAACAGGATTAGCTACTAATGGTTAAGGAGAGCTCCTTAACCATACACTCATAGCCTCATGATGGGCAACTGCTGGGCTGGTGCTTGGCAGGATTCCTGTTCTTGCCAGTCACATCTGATCCAGATGAATGTTGTTTTGACTGCTTTTATGTGTATGATGATAGTACCAGATCAGCTGTTGCCTAAGACGAGTTGTAGCAAGGGAATATTTAGATGAGCAGCCCACATCACACCAGGAGTTGCATGATTTGGTAAACTGTGGAGTGTACTCATGGTGAAGAGCTAGCAAAGGATAAACAGATGGGAGTACAGCACCCTCTGCTAGACCTTGGGGCTTGGTTCAAGGCATTTCAGTGCACAGCTTCTAAACTGAGCTCAGTGTTACCTTTTCTGCAGCAATTTTCTCTTCCTTCATGTAGGTTTGGGGTTATTAGCATTGGGCAAATCAAATATTACGAGCCAATTTTTTTCTACCAATATGGTTGACCAGATTTCCTACATTTTAGAAGGAAATGATGCAGTAATTTAGAAATTTTGCTTCCTTTGGGCTCTTTGAAGGTAGCATTGGACAGAAGAGCAGAGCTGTGTATTCACAGCTTTGAAGAGGCTCAGAGATGAAGATAAACGAGCAGCACATCTATAAACTGGGATCCCATGGGCCTGGCTTGGATTCCCAAGATTCCTATTAATTTCCTATTAATTTTGGCCCATTGCTTGATTCCTCTGACCCTCAGATTCCCATTGTAACTTTTTTCAGTTTAGATTGCTAACTGTAGAGCAAAACCAGCCTCTCCTGATATATTTAGGGAATGCACACACATCAGGGCTTCACTTGGGCCCCTCCCCATCGCTGGACTACAGCTCCTAATAACTGCAACATGATGCAATTAAATAATCTGCAAATATCTTTCCTTCAAACCTGATTTTATTGCCTATAAAATTCCACCAGACATCAGAGCAGCCCCACGCTCTGCATGTTCCTTTCCTTCCCATACACCACTTGTTGCCAGCAAGCATGATAACATGGACATCCTTTGTACAGGGTGTCCAGTGCATCCAGAGCTCAGACACAGGGCAACCCACCTCTGGGGGGGTCACAGCTTTGTGCACAAGTGCAAAGTCCTTCTCAGATCATTGGCCAACCTGGCCCTTGCTCCTACACCCTGCAATCCAGCTTTCAAAGAAACTGCTCTAAGTTTTTCCATGCCTTTCCACATCTGCATGTCTCCACTTTTCTGACCCAGCAAGATGTTTTGGCAAGAGCAGAGATCACCAGAGAGAGCTCAGGCATGGGAAATATTGAGATGGGTGCTGTTAGGACCACAGGCTCTCTTCAGTGCCACCACCACCACTTTGTGCCTTCCAAAGTAAAAAAAGAGCATTTGGCATCTGACCATCCTTAGTGTGTCTCCAGCTCTCATGGAGTACCCTGTCACCTGAAGGACTCATTTCTTCCTCAGCCTCTCCAGGAGTCATTAGTACTTGAGTGTTGAGATGGGAATTGAGCACTGCCAACAGAGCAGAAGATGATGATCTTGGAGGTCCCTTCCAACCTAAATGATTCTATGATTCTATGATTATGAGAGCTGCTGCTGAATGCACGCCCTGGTTCGTGGCTCTGCCTGGCCATCAGCCCCACCTCATCACAAAACCATGCTGAAATCTAGGAACCTCTCAAAGCAACAGGCTCCAGGAAGTTTGGAGCATTTTCTGCACATGAAAAAACTGCTGCAGTGCCTCAGGGATTGCTCAGACCCCTTCAGACACACATCCCAGAGCTGCCTCTTCCCAAAAGCCACGTGGTGCCTGTGGAAGCCCAGCAGTGTTTGGGCTCTTGCTTCAGCCAGTTTGTGGCTCAGCCACCCTGGTGTATTAATTACAGTCCTGATTAAGGGCAATGACAGCTGAAGAGGACATTGCCACGATTCCCCAGGTGACACTGGGGCTGCTGAGGATCAGCAGCAAGGCACCAGCACCCTTGGGTGCATGGGCAGTGGTGCTCAGCTGGGGATGGGTCAGGAGGGGGCATCCCACCCTGCCACCCCCACACAGCACAGTGATGATGGGAATGGTTGGGATCACTGGGGATATCCATCCTCTCCCAAGATTTAGGGATGACAATAGGACAGCAATTTGGGGATATATTTACAAAAACCTAGCTCAAGAGCACTTACTTGGGCTCCTCTCATGGCACAGAAGCTGGTGCTGGGATCTGAAATCCATTTTCCAAGAAGCAGACGATGCAATACACTGGGATTTTTATGGTGATGATTTATTTCAATACCTGGACAGAAACTGCTCCCATAACTCAAAATAAATTGCAAAGAAGGAAAAATGAGGCATATTTTTTTTACACACACAAGATGGAAAGGAATAAAAAAATACTCTGTTTTCTAAGACCTGTTCCAGAAGAGGGGGTTGATTATTTTCAAGTTTTTATGGGGTTTGGGGTTTGGATTCTGTTCACTAAAAGTATACAAATGTTTCTGAGAATGACATTCTTCCCCATCAAAAAAAATAATATTCTAAATTAAAAATTTAGATGAGTTGCAGATGCAAGAAAATAACTGGATGGGAGATGACAGCAGGCCAAAGAGAGAGTGGCTCCTTGCTTTGCTCCAGCCTGGACATCTCCTCTTGCTCCACATCAGCTAGAGACCTCAGACTGAAGTGGACACATCCCCTCATAGCTGCCATCATCCTCACTGGTACCACCCAGGAAACATGGGTATCACTGCCAAGGCTTGTCAGGACACCCAGGCTGGACTGCAGGGCTGGACCTAATCCAGATACGTCCCTCCAGACCTCTTTTGAGGGTGCTTGCAGAAGCTGGTTGGTCTTTCCTCTGCATGGAGCTACAATATAAGTCTGGTTAGATTTCCTCTGCTTTTTAAAGGATGATATCTAGCAATGAATACAATACTCAGCAACTCACAAGACCTCCTGCTAAGCAGGAGGCTGTTAAAATCAATGCAACATCCCCAACGGTCTCAACACGAGCAGGATTTGCTCAGATCTGAATGACATGAAGGAAAATGGAGATAAAATACAGACAAGTCTATCAAAGTGAAGCTGCTTAAACAGTGATTTTCCTGGTGATGCCTATTCAGTCTTCTACCTTCTAGCAGACTGTTTTTCTTTCCTCCCAGGATGAGTTCAGTTCGAGGCAATTTACATCAAACTCCTTCCCCAAACCTGACACTGGTAATTATTCCAAATTACCAGATTTGACAGGAGCTTGAAGAAGTGGCACTTAACTCCACTATAGCATTATGTATTTTTTTTTTCTTCTTTCTAATCCCCTTCCTAAAAGCAGAAAAACGATATGGCACTCTAGATGGAAATGAGTGACTGAAGATATAAAGCTCAGAATAAAAACATAGCCATCAATGTCATTTTTCTCTGCTTGCAAACAGAACTACAACTATACATAGACTTTAAAAAAGGTCCCTTCAGTCCTCTGCACTCCGTGGCATCTCTGCTCAACCTCTGCCCATGGACATGGAGGATGAGGATGCTGAGAGCTGCAGGTAGCCCAAGCTGCCTGGGAAATTTGAGTTATTCAGCTTTTTTTTCCTACAGCACCAGTTTTCCAGCTCAGGAACATTTTTTGCCACTTGATCAGCAACAATAAGTGAATCTCACACCTTACCATAGCACTGCAAGCATGTGCTGTCCTGGCCACATCAGCCACTTCCTCCTTAAAACATCCCTTAGCATTTGATAGGACTATTCCTCAAGAATTCCTCCAGCCCATCAAACTTTTAGCCAAGCTGGTACCTTACAGGGCTTCATAAAAGGTTTCCTACCTGGGCAGTGTCCAGATCTCATCTCTCTCTCTGGCAGGCAGCTGTCACCAAGTGGATGCCCTTCTACTTGAACCCAAATGCAAGATGGGGACCCCCCAGCTGGCAGCAAGGCCCCAAACACCCCATGACAGGTTGTCCTAGGAAGGGGTGGGATTGCTCAGCCATTTCCAGGGCCTTCCAGGCAGTGGCTCATTCCAGCACTCCCAGCTTTTCTGCTGGAGCACAACAATACTGGGGCACTATTACAGCAGCAAATTGGCCCATTACGCCTTAGGAAGAATGACTGCTGTTGGTAATTACCCCTAATCCACTAATGAGCTATTGTTTGCTGGGAGCATTAAGTGGAAGCGTAATGATGTGAAAAAAAAAAGCAAAATAACCCTGCCCCAAAACTGCTAAACCAATTTAATTGAACAGATGCTTGCTTAGCACCTGCATTGTCATGCTGATTCATAGAGAATTGTTTTAATTGCAAGATGATCCTCCGTGGATCGTGTTTCCCTCACCTTAGGGTAGGTTCAGAAGTCAGAAAGCAGGAATTGATTCATTTGGTGGCATTAGTATGAAGGTTTAGCACATGCAATGTGGCTTTTCATCTAAGCTGACCAACACACAGACTACATGGACCAATAAGCAGTGAAAAAAACTCTGTAGCAATAACAGGAGAGGACTAAAATTCCCTAATAGGAACTGCAAAATTGAAACCAAGTGTTGTACAATTTAATTTCTGTCCTGTGTGAATCGGATACTTATTAAGTAAAAGAAATGTTAAATGAAATGTATAAATTATTACAACAGCACGGGTGTAAAACCAAGTTTTGCTTTGCAAACTTTGGAATGCCAAGATTGATGGCTCGCATGACTTCCCCAAGATGTTGCAAATTTGGCTGGGGTTGCCTTTTTTTCTTTGCAAAATTTAGTCAGTGGATTTATTACTCACCCAGCATAATCAGTGCAGTTCATTACCAACACAGGAACTGCAAACATGTTATGAATTAGGTGAAAACAGCTTTTCCTAGAAAGATGAGACATTTATGCTGTTTAAACATGACCCTTTTCTTGTGGAAAACCACAACAAATTCAAGGTCAAACTTCAATATTCTTTTTTTCTACTCCAAACTGCTAAAAATGACTCTACCAACATGGGAAAGAGGATAATTTGTTCCCCTCTCTCCTAATCTATGTACCTCAAAACTAAATGCTGCAATTTTCCTACAGATACTGTGCTAATGATGATATTGGTCTTGAATAAAATGAAGGTGTTTTCATCTGTAGTAATTCCTTAATGGCTGGCTTGGAAATGCCAGCAGCAGTGAAAGAAGAAAAAAAATCTGGATAAACAAATGGGATTTATACCTCTAAGGAATGTCAACAAAAATCCAGAGTCAAGATGTCCCTCCAAGTCACCTGCACCCTCTCTGCCACCAGCTCCTTGGGTCATCAAACTTAGTCCCACGCTGGCACCTCTCCCATGGTGGAGTCTGCAAACACAGTGCCTGGTATATGGATGAGAGATGTTCTAGTTTTGAATTATTCTTCTTACTGGGTGAACTGGGGGTAGGAAAAAATGACCTTTAAAGGTCCCTTCCAACCCAAAACTTTCTATGAATTTTTTAAATACATCAGTTTGTTCTTAGTATTAAAAAAAACCTAGCCAAATTTATGTGCTAGGTAACTCAAAGAACTGCTGCAGTTGAGCTTAAAATACCTTTTGGAGACCCTGTATGCCCATTTCCCCAACCTGACAGATATAGAACCTGTTTCTTAATAAGCATCATTCATGAAATAGAATCGTGGAATGGTTTGGGTTGGAAGGGACCTTAAAGATCATCTAGTTCCAACCTCCCTTCCACTAGCAGATGAGCTTTATGTACATGCTTTGCTCTTCACCATAGTTTAGAAACAGAAAATGACCACTACAGTCTTTTTTAAGCATCCTAGAGAGAATACTTCAGTTACTCACCCAAATAATAATAATTCCTATTCTTCAGAGCCAGCATGGCAGGCACATGGTTGGAGTACTTGTCTCAGAAATATCACAGGGTTTTTTTTCCATCCCTTCCCTGAGTTTTTGGGCACTAAGCACCTAATTTCCTGTAATTTCCAGCTTTTTCTGGACAGTGTTTTTATATTTCCTCATCCTGGAGAAGTGGGAATGTTTCCTCTGGGAAAGACAGCTGAGGAGAACTGCTGAGTGTGGAGGGAGCTCTCCTGCTCATCCCACAGCATCCCACTGATTTCAGCACAAAGTCTCCTGGGGTGATGCCTTCAAGAGGATTTTTCTTTGAATAAAAGCTCATGTCCTCAGTGGGTGCTCAGGGCATAACCAATAACCAGATATCACAATACCAAGATTGGGAGCTGAAGGATAATAAATCATCTGGAATCTTCAGGCAGAATTAGTAATACCCATGGAAATCACCACTCTGCTTCTGCCATAGCTGATCCCCAAAACTCCGCTGAGGTCTCAGAGGGGGAAAAAGAGACTCAGACCTCAAAAATGTGCTTTCTGATCTGAAATATTCAGCCACCAGTCCCAGCCAAAGGCTCCCCCCACGCCAGTGCTCAGCATCCCCCTCTGCAGTTGTGCTTGGTGTGAAAAGCAGCTAAAAAAATCAATCCAGAGCTCAGTTGTCTGTGTTTATTCAAAGAAGCTCTGCAAAGCACCCGTTGTCACAAGTGTCAAAATCTCAGCTGTTAAAATTTGAATTCAAATCCCTTGATATTCTGCTACAAAGTCTCAGTGAATGCTCTGTCAGAGTGACATAATAATATCCTATTTTTTTTCCTTTTTTCTTTATTTTTTTCCCCACCATTTTCTCTTCAGGAGTATTTCACCAAATCAGACCAGGAGGAAGAGTTTTGGGGGTTGCTGTAGTCATCTTTCAAGCACAAGTTCATAAGGAAACAAATAAAGCAGCTCTTCCTGGCAGAAGTGCAGGCTAGAAATAAGATGTTCTCAGCTGAGTGTGCAGCTCGTGGCTTTGAATACGTGTGGACATTTTCTTACAGAGGATGTTAAACTCTGTCAATAGGAAAAATCCTACTGTTTACCCTCTGGGAATCACTTGCTGCTGACTCTTTATGACACCACCACACAGCCAGGGACTGATCTGTCAGCTTTGAATTGTACCTCATTTTTCAGGGTCATTCAAGGAGCCTCGAGTCAATTCCTATAACAAAAAGAATCCTATACTAAAAATAATCCTATACCAAACAGTTTAGAACCACGTGAAATTCAGGACTTTGGGGTAGTGGGGTGAAAAAGAAACAATATATCTGAAGTTGTGCTTCTATCACCTCCCTTAGCCCCAGGACCTGGCGTGGAAAAGGTTTTGCAAGAGAGAGAAACTCAGAAGTTAACTGAAAAACCAATTTACACATCCCTTTTCCTTCCAAATCCCCAGTTCAGTGTTGAATATCACAGGGTTGGAAATTTCGCCCCGATGTTATTTCTGTGTCAAACAGTTGGATGTGAAACGTATCCCAGGGTTGTGGAACCTCCTCTTTTCATTCAAGCATTCCCTGCTGCAATAAATCTGTCTCATAGGGGCTAATTTATGTCTAAGCAAATGATTTCCCACTTTTTTATAATATAAATGTTTAGATTGCAACTCTCCCCTCTCTGGAGATTCTGTATCTACATTCACAGTCACAGCAATCTCCCTGACACGTTTTCTTGTAGACTTCTTTCACTGGACCTTGTTTGCCAGGCCAGCAGGCTCTTCAGAACACTTTCTAAATCATACATACATCCCATGCCAGGCAGATATCACTACAACAGAAACAAAAGTCCTAATTATGGTGCCTGCAAAGCACAGGAACACTTTTCACTCAGCTGCCTAGAATGACAGTTGTGCCTTTTCCTAGCAGTTGGGAGAAGGAAAGCAAAGAGGAAGGGTTAGTCTGGCTTTTTGGAGGAAAAACCAATATTTTCTTCATCAAACCTCTACAGGCTATTGAGTTGTGCAGGTAAGCTGCTGAAGGTTTTGACCTCTGGTTCCACTAGGCTGGTTTTAGATGTGGTCTAATATGGTAAAGCCCTTAGGAACCCAAGGCAGGTTGTGGGAGGTGCTCTTTGTGAGCTGATGTGAAGCCTTTTAATAGGATAGTTCCTATTCTTAAAGGTAATTTTTCTCATGCATATTCACTACCACGCTGACATTACTTTGGTCCCATGCCCCTAAGCAGTAGATCTCTTCTGGACCCTCTTATATGCAGTCACTGCTACTTTGGACCTTAGTTCTCTTCAACAAGACTTGGGCTTTTCCATGAAGCTGGCAAACCAGCACACAACCCTTCTGATTCTAACCAAGAGGTTATTTTCTCAGACAAGACATCACAACCTCATTTTCCCTTTCTGAGGAGATTTCCCAGCTAATAATACTGAACCATGAACAGAAAAATTGTGAGAGATTAGCAAGGATTTTTAATTCCTTAATTGGAATCCATTTTATGTGCAGAATCACCATATGTTCAAGCCAAGGCTGAGCTAGAACCACACAAATATTACACACTGCCTTGTTAATGCTAGCAAAGCCCTTTTTATTGCATAATTCTGCAGCCTGTCTGTAGTTTTTATTTCATTAATTTTCATCCTGATAATTGGAAGCAGCTTCTCTCCTTGCTTTTTCAAGGTTTAATGAGCTACATAACTTCATGCCTCCCACTGAGGGGCTGTAGGTCACTTTGCATTCTGGAGAACAGCAACACTTTTCTCTGCTTGTCTTTTACTCTCCAGAAGCAGAAGACAACAGTTGTTGTCTTCCAGCAGAGGTGTTTGTGCATTCATGTGTGTGTCAGGTAGAGAAACACAAATTTTTGAGATGGAAAAGATTCTTTTTAGAGGTGATGATGAGACACAACAGCTCTGGAAGACCTGGATTCCTCTGCTTCAAATATAATTCACCTACATGGCAGCAGTGGCACCTCAGGTCTCTCAAAAAGACTCACAAAGTTCCACCTATACTTGTCTTGTTCATCAGACAGTGGTTTTTGCAAGGCAGCAATTTCAGCACCAGCTAGAGAAACGTTACTGAATCACAGAATGGAAGGGCCTGGAAGGGACCTCTGGAGATCATATTGTCCAACCCCCCCAGCTCAAGCAAGGTCAACCAGAGCAGGTTGCTCAGGAATGTGTCTAGGTGGGTTTTGAAAGTCTCCAGAGGAGACTCCACAACCTCTGTGGGCAGCATTAGAGAAAGAAGTCAACAGAGGTGGAAGTGAAAGCAACATTTGTTTTCTTTATTAGGTGCTTTTCCACTGGGATTGCTCTGAAGGAGAGATTGAATAGATAAATATGAACACTAGTAATAAAAGATAAGAAGTGGTAAGAGGAAAGTTCCTTCCCCTGCAGCACAGGACTGAGGGTTTCCAGAGAACGTGAGATGCTGCCTGTCCCTGTGCACCTCATCTGGACAAGCCTCCTCCTCCTCCCTTGCAAACTCAGTTTGGTCAACTATTGCTCTTCCCCAAGTGCTAAAATCTGCAGGCAGCCTGGAGATGCTGGGAACCTTCAAGTCCAGAATCACAAAGGAACCAGAATGAAGAGCCAGCAGTTGTGCCCCTTTGACTTGATGCTAACTCAATAATGACTTCGTCTGCACACGCTGGATGAGTTATTACAGTCACTCTTGGAAGACTCTCATGGAAGAAGAAAATTGTGTTGCATTTTTAAATCCTTAGCAATAAATACAGCTCCCTACCCTATTTCAGTTTTCAATGCCAAGAGGTAGGAAACTGCATTTTTCAATCATAATTGATGCAGCTTCTATTTACCACATTTCATCCATCTTTGGCAACCACTGCAAGGCCACTGTCGTTGATTAAAGAAAAGTAAGTTGAAGACTGGCTGGTCTAGAAAATTTTGGGAACAGAAATATGATTTTGTAGGTGAGGACAGTTTGGGGAAACTTTCAGATTCATTTCAGTCATGGAATTACCATTTTTATACTGTCTTGCAAAACGAGTCTCTATTAGCAAGGTCATGGGGAATCACAGTCCTTTTGACATTTGTAGGTGTGTATCAATACTGAAAAGTAAATTATTCTGGCCTAAGACACAAAAGGTTATACATGTATATGGAAAACCACAATATTGCATCTCCTGGAGCTTCTGGAGATAGTGACCAACTAACCAAGATCTACATGGGCAGCCTTACAGGGTAGATGGCCCAAAATACCCCAGATAGTTGGACTGAAATGTCCTTCAGAGCCATAAAATTAATGGAATAGATGCTCATAAGCCTATTGTGTTCCTTGAGATATCCACAATATCCATCAGGTTGCTTCATTTCATGTTCCTTTACTTTTCCTGATTTCTACTTTGCAATTTGGGAGCAGCTCAGAGTTCCTCAAGCAGCATCATGAAGGAGAGTCCAGTTCAAAAGTATTTTATCAAAGTTTTAAGTGTTTTCAAGAGATAAAACATTACACACTGTTTTTCCATGTTGCTGTTGCTGTTTGAGTTTATTTTGTTTATTTTTAAAGGGATTTTTAATCATGCATTCTTGACTACATTAAGCATCCCCAAAATGCCTTTGAAGGCCACAGAGAAATACTGCCCCAACCCAAAAATGGGCTCTACCAGTCTAACACCAACTGGATCTCTGAAACGTGCACAAATAAAGTCCAGCAACTGCACCCTCTGGAATGCAATTATCCTGAGAAGCTTTTTCCAAGGTGTTTTTTTTTCTAACGATTCCAAAACTCATGAGATAAATGGAGATACTAACAAAATAAACCCCACAAGCCCTCCTACTCAGGTAAGTAAAAAGACATCCTAAATTGTCCTGCTTCGCTCAGCTCCTCTTTAATGTGTTTACAATGCAAATTAAAAAGCCATCGTAGCTTTGCTAGCTTTTAAGGGTGAATTACTCAGTACAAGGGAAAGACCATTCACACCAGGAGACTGGCTCCTAAAAAGCACGTTTATGAAGCAGAGTGCTAAGTGACCTAGAAAAGCACACAACAAACAAGAGTCTTGTCTATACAGGAGCTTTGCATTGCACTAGGGCCCATAGCTGTATATGCAGCACGTTGAATAGGAAGCTATTTACTTATTTCAGTACATAATTCCACCTAAGATGAGTCAACAGCCAGTGTAAATAGGAGCTTTATTACCATTTGTCACCCCAAAGAACTGCCTCAAAAGCTGTCAGTTGAATTTGGGAGGCGAATGGTGCCCCGCACATGAAAATGAAAGCCCCTGTGTTTTCTCCCTGCTCAGCTCATACATAGTTGTCATCTTTTTTTTTTCCCATCAAGCTTAAAACTGCTCTGCCCCGGGGGCACTTTCTGCTCCACGTTGTGGGGGGTCTCCTTGCACAAACCTGTTGGTGCAGCGGGTGCTGCGACCTGACGGCCGGTGTGGAGACGCTCACCCGCAACGTGCTTGGCTTGGGAATGCTTTCAAAGATTGCCTTCCCCCTCCTCCTCCTCCTCCTCCTCCTCCTGTGAGGTGTTTGTGGAGATAGGATGGGGATGGTCTCAGCTGTGGTCGGTGCTGCAGGTCCCTCTTCAATGGGTTGATGGGCTGCTCCCTTCATCCAAAGAGCAAAACATCCGTGCTGGAGTCCTGAGCACGTCTCAAAAAGCCATGGAGACTGTAAGGTGGGGTCTTGTCAAAAATATCCCCAAAAAGAACCCATTAGGTGATGTGAGACAGCCCCAGGGGGTCGTGTGGATGTTGAGTTTGGGAGTTCTCAGCTGGTGGCAAGCAGCTGCTGCTCCGTTGTCACCAACAGGTCCCAGGGAGCCACACGAAGCAGCAGGGCATGTACCAGGAAGTGCTGCCACAGGTATATCCCCAAGGATTTGCTTTAAAATTCTGACCTATTCATGGAAATGATCACTAGAAGAGGACACCCAGTGAAGCCTTTATGATTTCTGCATGAAGAGAAAACTGATAAAGGAGTAGAATGACTTCAATAACCACCTTGAATTGGAGGAGCTGCATATTTGCAACTGCATCACAGAAGGACCAGTAGCTACATTTCAGGAATCTCCACACCCTTGTTTAATTTAGGTTTTATATTTAAAAAAAAAAAAAAATCAAATCAAATCCAATCCCAACCCACAAGCTCAGTGCTTTTAGGTTAATAACAAATACTTGACAGCAAACAGTACATTAGCTGGCTCTTGGCAGGCTGTCAAAACACATCATGGAATGGAGCTGCTCATATTTACAAAGAAAGGGAAGGGCAGGACATGCTGTATAACGGGTAGCAACTCATTCTCCAGCCCATACAAATGGGCTGAAAAGCTCAGAGGAACTATTGCACGACTAAGAAAGAGGAAATATTTTTTCAGTTAGTCAAAATGGTTTATGGGCTGTGATGAATGAGACGTCCACCCACTGATTTGCATTCACAATGGCAGCATCCATCAAGCAGCGTGCACCTTTCTAACTCAGGCTACTGGAGGTGGCACGGCAAGCACCCAGAGCTGCTCAAAAGCCATCTCCTGCCCCCAAAATGGAGTGTCACAAGGGAGGGACCACGTTTGCAAATGAGAAAATAGGTTGAAACCACTCTCACAGATGGATGCACAGGCTGCTCCTAAAGGCTGTTGGCCCATAGGGCTTCCTACCAGTTTTAGCACACTCCTGCAGGGTAGGACATCTTGAGATGTAGACCTCCATGACTCATCCATGTTGGTTATGCAGCTTTTGAAGTCAACAGCTCTCTAGTGGTTTGGAGATAGAGAGAGGGCCAGGACCCCAGCCCTGACACCAACTCCTTCTCTGGCCTGGGGCAAGTTCTGCAATGCCTCCTCGTCCATTTTCCATCTTAATAGTATTTGCTTACCCATCTCATAAGTACAGAGAGAGTTTGTTTATATTCTAGAGCCCTTTGAAGTTGTAAATCTCTGTGAAAATGTCAAGTGTCACTATTATTTTATACTTGGTTGGTATTTCAGATTGAATGAGAGCCTTAGTACATGTAAATTGAATGCATATTAGGAGCTTTCCATTTAAAACATCAGCCAGTTATTGTAGCCTGAAACATCTTGCTCAACTTAAGATAACCATAGACTTAAAGCAGCAAAGGCTGCCAAAAGCCAAAGATGAAAGAGGTTAGAATAACATCACACAATGCAAAGGTGAGGAGGCAAAGGGGGGTAACCCTGAGGAGCAGGCGTGTGGTGGGATGGGAAAATCTTCCTCACAGGGACTCAAATGTTTTATTAGCTTTATCCAGCAAAAACATCCCAGCACAGGGGTCTGTGCCATTCATCTGTGCACGGAGCAGGGCAGGAGAGGTGCTGGGGGTGTTGCCCTGAGGCGGGGAGGGCAGTTTGGCAGGAAAGCCCCATTCCTGGAAAGGCAGGTTGGGCTGGGACATGCCCGTGCCGTCACTGTCCCCGCTTTGTTGGACCCCAAACCTTTGTTAAACAGCTTTCTGTTGGTAAGTGCTGGGGGATTTTTTTTGGTTTTCAAATGTTGGGGGGTTACCGTGCATGCGTGGTGGTGATGGGAAGTGGAAATACTGCAGGAAAACTGAGTGTGGCCTTAATTCTACTGCCAAAACAAGGAGAAGGTGCAGAACGGTTGGATAACATTCCTCCCAACAGGTCTCTGAACAGTATTACTGACCCTTTCCTGAGGTAGATTCCCAAAGAGCTTTGTTGATTTTAAAACTTTTGTTATAATTAAGAGTTAGATGTGTTCTCCAGGAAGCTACGGTGACATATAGAGGGCAGAAGAGGTGTATCTGCAGTTGCATCTAAACTAGGGCAAATCTCATCTCAGCAGCCTTGTTGGCTGCAATAAAGATAACCAAAATAATAAGAAGGAAATAAATCCTATGGCAGTGAAGATAGAGAAAATGCTCTTTTTTTAATAAAAATGAACAAATGTCTCAGAGGGTGTTGCAGGGAACATGTGTTGAGAGTGGTCAAGAGCTGGCAACTGATTGTGAGCACCTTGCTGAGCAGTTTGGGGACAAGTTTGCCAGATGTCCATGGGCACGTTGTACCTGCAGTTTCCTGTTTACTTCTTTATTTCTATTTTCTGTTTTCCTAATGGGACAACTGCCATGCATCCAGTGGCTGGAAAGTTAAGAAATCTTCATAGAACAATTTGAGCATAGCACCTGGAATAGAGGTTAGGGCTCCATGAAGTGTCCATCTCTCTCTATTCAACTAGCTGGTGCTCAGATACCCTTTGGCAGGATCTTGTCATCACACGAGCAAGTTTACTCTTGCCCTGTTTCATCCTACAGCAGCTCTAAAAAGTCCTCACACAGCTCTGGAGGGAGACATGGGTGTTCCAACAGTAACAGCAAAGAATTCAGCAACCACTTTGAATATGGAGTCATGGTCACATACCCTGTTACAATTTTATCCAAAAATTTGCCTCCCTTTAAGCACCAAAGGGAAAAATCCCTCCTGAAAACATTTTTCTCCAGCTTATTATCCAGTTGAAATGTCACCCACAGTGAGTGGCACCTGAAGGAGACCTCTGCAAGGAAATGGGAGACAGAGAGAGGAGCAGGACCAGCTTAGAGGGGTGCAGGGGAGAGATCTGGACCGTGGTTAAACCCAGTGAGCTCAGCAGCAGCCACCTCTGCTGTGCAGGAGCAGCACCACTTCTTCTGCTGTCACCTAGAAGACCCAACGAACTAGCAGGTGCTACTGTGTCCCTGTAAGGTCCATGAAAACCAGTGGCCAGCATGGCCCTTCACAGCAGCAGCTGCTCCCCTCCCTCCCTGCTGCTCTGTTGAAGTGTGCAGCTCGTTGCTGCTCCTCCCCAAAACCGCCCGTCCTGCTCCATCCCCTCACATGGAGGCTTCAAAACACAGGTCCTGGGTGGCTGTGAAGGACTCACCAGCCTTTTGGGTGTGGGACAGCTTCTCTAGAAGGCAGCACTGTGGTGCTGCACGGCGACAGAGCCTTTGGAGGAGCAAGTCCCCACAGGAGCATCTTTGCAGAAAGCTCTCCCCCGCCTTTGGCTCGGCGTGGGAGACAACACCCATTGCCACACATCCAGGCTGCCTGGCAGCTGCGGGACGTCAAATCCCATCCTCTGGAATGGATTTTCAAGCAGAAGCTTTTATTCCCCTCCCTCCCTGCTCTGACTTGTGTCTTCAAGAGTTTTCTCCTTTGGCCTCCTTTCTGTGTGCAGGCACGGCTGAGGCGCCGCGCTGCAGGCGGGCTTTGGGTGCACAGCAGCCGTTTTGATCTGAAATTCAAACACAGGGTTCTTTGCTGGGAGGCATTCTTGCTGGGAAGAGCAAAGGGAAATAGCTGAACCTTCTTTATTTCGAACCATATGATCTGGCAGGAAAGCCAAATCCCTGTTGTTCGATGCTCCGAGCAGGGCTGGCTGCAGAGCGATTCCTTGATGGGATTTGGGGTTGACCTTTGGCTCCAGCCCAAAGTAATGCCAAGTTTGGGTGGCACTTTTCAAGGGAAAAATCATGGCAGAGGAATAATCTGAAACCTAAGCCTCCTTATCTTGGGGAAATTACATTGGGCAGTGATTGGGGTGGGCTGTTGTGCAGGAAGAACGACAGGCTTTGCTTTTTCTAGCCTTGGCAGGCAGCTGTACCCTGGATTTGGAAAACCTTCCTAGAAAAGTTGGTTTGTTTTGTTTTTCTAAGTGAACATGGTAATGCAAAAACAATCACCATTTGCTGAAACAGGATTTTCCATCCAGCCACCCCTCTTTTATTGGCTAGTTCCCACCTGTGCTTTGTGGTGAGGATTAAACAGGTTTTCTCCTCTCTTGCCTCCCTCTTTGTAATCCAGGGAGTCTGTCAACAACTGAAGGCAAATTTGCAGAGCAATTCCCAGCTGACCCACACGCCGCCGTTTTCATTTCAAATTCCACCAACCTCTTGCAATGTTCCCCTGCCTTGCAAGGAAGACCAGGATATTTTGGATGAGTAGTTCAG
>NW_008633247.1:433-7570 GCF_000691845.1 Merops nubicus | reverse complement strand
TCAGCAGGCAGGCAAAGGAACAATTCCCAGTTTGGAAGATTTCATCTTCACTCTCCTGAAATGAGGTAGAGGAGACACATTTAGGTGTGCTCAGGAACATGGGCATTGAGGGGAAAGAGTGAAATGTCATGTCATCAGCAAAGAAAGAATCATCATCAACAGATGTATGGTTTATATCCAACAGCTGCAAAAATTAGCAGTTACAAATCATGGGGTTTATTAGGGTTTTGTTTTCAAGAGCATTTAGCACTTGACCTGCTAACAAGATTGTGATAAGTGTTTCCAAATTATCTGCAAAGCAAGACAATTCTAAAACGTGCAGGGAAAGTGAAGGAGGGAAAAAAAGTAAATGAGGAGGAAAAAGAGAAAGTTTATATTCTCATCCTAATCATCTGAAAGGAGTAATTTTCTTGTTGGAGCAGAATTAGGAATTTTAATCCCTTGAAGTTCAACAGGAAGCTAGATGCAAATGAAAATGTCTGATTACAGTGGAACACATATAACCTTCTATTTGCAGAAGAGCCATAATAGGGCTATAATAAGGTAATTTTTTTTTGCTGAGAAGAGCAAGATGGAGGAAAAAAAAAAAGCTTTACTGAGTTTTTAAATAATTATTAATAATCCACTGCAAAGCCATGCGAGGAGATATTCTTTAGCCAGACCACTTAAAATAATACTCCCTAAAACCCTCTCTCCCAGCGATCCAATTTGGTGCAGCCTCACTGAAATGCTAATAAAAATTCTGATCCCAGCATTTTTTTCTCACCATAAATTATTGCTTTTATTGTCTTGAAATCAATTTCTGTCTGTTCTTCTCACCCAGACATTCCAGCATCTTAAGACAAGAATGAGACTGGATGCCCACGCTCCTGGCACACATCATATAAACAGAACAGTCATTTTTTGCTTGTTTTCATAAAAATACGAATTGCCTCTATTGCTGCTCATTTTGTGTTATCTGCTTAAGGAAGTCTTCTCAATTACAGAATTTGGCTGCCAGCCCTTTTCTGTATAAAAGACAAATATGTTTTTATCACTCCTGAAGTGTTAAGTTGTTAAGTTCTTTACTATTTCCTCTGAAAAGTAGACTTAGTCAATGAGGTTTCATCTGAAATGTCATGGTATTTGCAACTCCTAAGATAAGTGCTTTCCAAAACCAGGTTCATGAAAGCTAAGAAGGGTCTGGCTCAACAGTTTGGGCAAAGGAACAGTGTTCACAGCTTCTCCTGAGGATCTGAGCTCTGTTCCTTTAATGATAAATCCCTTCAGCTCTGTTGGAGTCTGTAAAACCCAGGTTAGATTCGCTTGCACCAACCTCACAATAAAGTGGTGGGAAGAAGAAATAAAGTGAGGAAGGGGTATAAACACCTTAAATATTTTCAGCCACTCTGTGGTCACTGAAGAGAAAGACATCATCAAAGTGTGGTGGTGAAGGCAGAGCAAAGCCATATGTAACTTTATGATCTGGGGGGCAATTTTCATCAAAATCAGGATGTTCTCCATGGCAGGGTGTGTTGGTAAATTGGAAATCCAGGTCAACCACATTCTTCAAGGTTCATAGAGCAAATTACAAGTCTCAAAAATGCCCTAGTGTAAACTCTCCTATGAAAACTGAGAGTCATCCTCTCCAATCCAAGGGTCCTGGGCTTTAAGTGCAATGGATCAAAGTGTGGTGGTGAAGGCAGAGCAAAGCCATATGTAACTTTATGATCTGGGGGGCAATTTTCATCAAAATCAGGATGTTCTCCATGGCAGGGTGTGTTGGTAAATTGGAAATCCAGGTCAACCACATTCTTCAAGGTTCATAGAGCAAATTACAAGTTCTCTCAAAAATGCCCTAGTGTAAGCTTTCCTATGAAAACTGAGAGCCATTCTCTCCAATCCAAGGGTCCTGGGCTTTGGTGCAATGGGAGGAAGGTCTGAGGTTCCTCACTGTGGCTGCAAAATGACCTTATCTTATTTTCCAAGCTGATAATAGGTTTGATTTTTGCACTCCCTATGACCACCATCTCCAACAACTGTTCCTCCACTTCCCTGGAGTCGAGCCCATGGCAGGCCCTTCATTTTGCCTCTCGGAGAGTTTTGTTCAGCCTGGTAATAAAATGGCATCTTTTATTTCACATAGCTGGGATATTTTGTGGGAGAGGAAGATTTGGGACAAGCAGCTCGTTATCATTTTAGCAGAACGTGGCAATAACAACAAAGCAGGACAGCTGATACAAATCATCCATTTTATAAGTTCTAATACAGATAATGCAAGGAAAAGAAACGAGTAACAGAAACCAGATATCACCGTGGGGCTGCTCCACGCCATCCGTGGCTGGGTGATTGCAGCTCCTTCAAACATTTCACATATTCCTTGCTAAGTTTTTAGGGGAAGTCTGGACAGAAGCAGGGCTTCATATCCAGGGTTTGAAGGGCAGTTGGTTGCAAATTGTTGAGTCTTTCTAGAAGGCCAGTTTGGGGAGAAGAAATAGGTATCTGCTGGTTGAGAGCTGGGGGGAATTGGGGTTTCGTGGGGAATTCAGCCCCATGGTAGCAGAATTGAGGGGGTGAAAATCAACCTCTGCTCCTGAGCTGCAGTGTTCTCAGGTGATTGCCATGTTCCCAAGAGATGATGAGCTCACCTCAAGCTGGAAGGCAAACCTGGGACTAAACTGGGTTGGGATTTCAACCACCTCTGAATATCAACCTGTGTTACCAGCTGCCTGCAACTTCTGCTTTCGTTTGGGAAGAGAATAAATAGGGGAGGCTTACAGCCATCTCTTTGTTAGCACGGCTCATCCCCAGGAAAGGGTGAAGCAGCTTTGCCCAGCTTTGCTGGGCTGGGCTGGAGGCATCTGGGAGCTCCCAGGAGCTGATGGGTCCCCTGCATAGGCAGGTGGGGCACCCACGGCTGGCCAAGGGCTGCAAACACGTCGTGTCGCCACAAAGCTCCAGGCACACAGAGTTCCCACACACAGAGGAAAAATGTCCTTACACACCCTCAGCTACACGGAGCTGTTTAAAACATCACTGTGAAACGTTTGTTTTCTTTTAAACTTGTTTTTCTTCCTTCCAAAGGTCACCTGAAGTGGGTCCCAGGTTCACTTCTCCAGGTTGTTTTTGAGCCGGTATCGACCGATTGCCAAATCTCAGCCCTGCTGATTACCCTTTTATAACACACTGATAAACCAGGCTTAAGCCTGCTCCCCCACCCCAAAAATGTCCTCTGTCACTCCCGACCCACTCCCTCCACCACCTCCCACGTCCCATCCCAGCTCCCTGCCCGTATCCCCTCCATCCCCAGCTCCCCACGCAGTGATGGCCCCAGCCAGGCACGTCGGGCTGGTGAGGTCCAAGGATGAAGATGGTTCTTGGCCCCAGCATGTGACCTCCAGAGCCAGGTTGGAGGTGGCTGAGCACCCCTTGCTTCCCCACAGAGCAGCTTCTGCCCTGGAGCCAAGACCTCCAACAGCTTTCAGAGCAAATATTATACTAACCAAAATGTTCCAGGGGGTGGGGGAATAAATGAAAGAGGTGGAGGAAAGCCTACAGTCTTTGTTTCTGTATTTTTTTTTTTGGTGAAAGGTGTTCATGTGTCATTTTTCTATTTTTTCTTTAATTAGCTGGATTAAAAAAAAAAGAAAACTAAAAACTTTTTTAAGAGTCTGAGATGAACTAAAATATCTCGTTTAATCCCAGTCAGGGCAAGTTATTCTAAGTCAATGAAAACTAAATCTTTTAGAGGGAAGGAGGTTGTTTCACTAGAAAATGAAAAACTTTCCATTTCTGGACAGTTTAAGTTATATGGGTTTTGCCACTGAAGAAAATAAAAACACCTCCTTTCTTTTCCAAGCAAAACGTCTGATTTTCCTCATTCTGAAGTCAAAATATTTTTAATTGCTTCTTGTTTTTCCCTGCTTTTTAGAAAAACAAAGC
This sequence comes from Merops nubicus, assembly GCF_000691845.1. Lineage (NCBI taxonomy): Eukaryota > Metazoa > Chordata > Aves > Coraciiformes > Meropidae > Merops > Merops nubicus. The sequence goes on along the minus strand of NW_008633247.1, from coordinate 3,649 downwards.
CAGAGAAGAAACATTACTGCCCCAAAAGACCTGCAGGGTATTATGAAGATGTTGTCTTTCAAGGGAGCTATAAAATCAGATCACAAGCTACTTGTAGGCAGAGGGATTTCGTGGCAGCCTTTTTGCAGCGATCGGGGTATCAGCTAGAGGGTTGTAGCCAAATTTCAGCTTCATTCTGCCCGTAGAGATTTGAGGCTATGTACACAAAGAAATTCTTCATTTTCCATAGTGTTGTTTCACACTGCCCTGTGTTATCCCAGGCGTCAGCTCCCAGCAGCTGCTGGCTGTGATTTTTTTTTGCCCGTGCTTTATCTTTTTCTGTAGTCATTTTGTTGAGTTTTTAAAAAAGATTTGGGGCAAAATCCCTGCCCAAGTCAAATCCCTGCTGAAATTACCCTGGACTTGAGGAGAGGCAAGGATTTCTTTCATAGTATTAAAGCAGAGGGATGTAAAACTGTCAAAAACAAGGAGAAAACTCAGGACAATGAATTTCCTCAGCGGCCGTCAGCGTCTTGTGCTGCTCTGAACTGTGCTCCGGGCACACAGGATTTTTCTCACTCTTTCTTCATGACTCGAAGCTATTTCACAGCTCAGCTCGGGCACTTCTTCTCGCAGGGATTTGAGAGCAAAAGCCATTTGGGTTCATTTCATTAAGCACCTCAATTCAGGGATTTGCTTCTAATCCTCGAACGAAAATATCTCTCAGAACGGAGTTTCTCATGCAATGTTTGTGTTCATAAATTGAAGGGGGACAAAAAAAAACCAGCAATAACAAACAAACAAAAAAATAACCCACTGTTGCCAGGAACAGCCACTATTATTTACTTTTTTTTTTTTTCCTATTTCCACAGGCTTTTCACCAACGTTTCCATCCCTCGCAGCCTGCCTGTGACTGGCCACAGGAGGGATTCAAACTGCACATTTGTTAAAAAATCAGAAAGAAGTCGCTCAAACCTAACTAAAAATCCAAATTTTTCTTCAGTTCAAGGCGGGGGGAAAGTTATTTGTTTGTGAAGGTGATTGTAGGAATAGAGTTTTACTGGGCAGCTTTTAGTGACAATTAAAAAGCAGCATTATGCATAAATATCAGCGATGGAGGAGACATTTGATTAATGCTGAGGAGGTTTGGGGCTTACCCTGGGGTACACGATAAGGCAGGACCCTATTTCTCATCGCATGAGGTTTATCTTGGGTGATGCTCGGCCAGATTCCCCACCAAAAATGAACTTGGGTGCTCCTTCACCTTCGGTGAAATGCAGAGGGGGAAATGTCCCCTTTGTCCACAAGGTGGCACGAAGGGAATTCCCGCTGGAAACCCCCTGAAATATCAATGCCTCCCATCAGAGCTTTGCCGCAGGGCATGGGGAGGGGTGGAGGGTTCCACCAGTGCCCACCCAGGTGAAAAGTGCCCCTCCTGGGAGAGGTGGCATTGCCCATGTGGGTTTGGGACATTCGTGCCTGGCTCTCCTGGCTGCAATTGGACATCGTTTGCAGGAAGATTTTGCTTGGGGCAGGCTGGTGGTGGAGGGTTTGGGGGTCTCCAGCACTCTTCAGGGCACAGCCAGGGGGTCAAGGGCAAGGAGAGGAATGCTCCTGCTGGGGCATCCATGGAAAAGGGGGTGCAGAGATGGGGAGCAGTGATGAGGAGCAAATGGGAGGCAGTGATGGGACACAGGAGCAGAGATGGGAGGCAGAGATAGCAACAAAGATGGGGTGCAGAGATGGGGGGAGTGATGGGATGCAAAGATGGGGAGCAGTGATGGAGTGTAGAAGTGGGGAGCGCTGATGGAGTGCAGACATGGGGAGCAGAGATGGCTGATTCACTACTTGACCACACAAAGATGGAACAATGTGAGAAATAAGAATGGAGTTGCTACAAACAGAGTATTTGTGGCCAAACAACAAGGAGTTGTGAAATCTTCCTGGGGCCAAGGGACACTAATGTGGTTAAACTTGGCTGGAGGGGGCAGCTAATAGAGGGGAGAAGGTTTCTGGGAAGAGCAGGAGGCTGATGCCGGTAGCAAAATACAGAAGGTCCATCAAAGGCATCTGCGGATGAGGAGGCCTGGGTGGACTTCCCTGGAAAGAGGAGGGAGGGCAGAGGTGAAATCATGCTCATCCTGAGGTCAGCCATGGGGGCTGCACATTGGGGAGCCAGCTGCAGCCAGCTGCTGGGCTTCCCAGCCTTGCCTTGCCTTGGCTCAGCTAAGCTCAGCTAGGCTCAGCTCCACAGCCCTTGGCCCTGGGATGAGCCTGGAAAGTTTTGGGAAGGAGAGCAGAGGGTTTCTGCATCTTTGGTTGTCCTGGGCAGAGGTGACTGAGTATGAAAGCACAGTGCAGGGGCAGGAGGAGTGCAGCAGAGAGGTGCAAAAGCACAGCAGGAAGTTTTAGCCTGGTCTCAACCTTCTGCCATGGCCTGGGCATGAAGAGTAGAACAGTGCAGGGGCAGGAGGAGTGCAGCACAGAGGTGCAAAAGCACAGCAGGGAGGTTTTAGCCTGGTCTCAACCTTCTGCCGTGGCCTGGGCATGAAGAGTAGGACCAGGGATGTCCATGAGGAGCATGGCCAAGCTGGATCTGGTTGCCTTAAACCCCTACAACCATAGCTTTCTCTACAGACTGAAGGGATTCAAATATTTAAATAAAAACAGAGCATTTTCTACTCTCTATCCGAAAGACAACCAGAGCCCAGAAATGAGCCTGGAGGTTGGAACACTTCAGTGCTGGCCAGCTGATAGCAGCCTGAATGGACCTCTCTGCCTCCCTGCCATGTCTTTCCTACCTGTTTGCTCTTCTCTTTAGCCTCAAGACAGGTTTTGGATGCTGGAAACCAGGACTGCCCATGGCCAACCCTCCCCACCCCATCCCTAGAGCCTGACACTGCACAGGATGGCCAGATCTTCATCCACAACTGATGCACCAGTAAGCCCCTTGGCAGGTGTCTTGTGGGCAAGAAGAGCTCAAGGACAGGCTAAAAGTTGGGTTTGTTCAGCCTGGAGAAGAGAAGTCTCCAGGGAGACCTTATTAAGACCTCCTAGTATCTGAAGTGGACCTACAAGAAAGCTAGGGAGGGACTTTTTACAAGGGCTTGTAGTGATAGGACAAAGGGTAATGGCTTCAGGCTGGAAAAGGGGAGATTTAAATTGGATCTATGGAAGTTCTGAAGGTGGTGAGACACTGGAACAGGTTGCTCCAAGGAGCTGTGAATGCCTTATCCC
>NW_008633247.1:0-319 GCF_000691845.1 Merops nubicus | reverse complement strand
ACCGAACCCATTCTATGATTCTGGGAGCCTGCAGGGTACCCTCAAAAAATCCCAGGACACGAGAGAGCTGCCTGGGGCAAGGAGAGAGCTTAGGAGAGATTAGCAGGGCAGCCTTGGGATGGGCAGCAGGAGTGTGGGAGCAAAAATGCAATTTTGGGCTAAGAATCAGCTTGATGTGCACTTGGGGCAAGGAGAGAGCTTAGGAGAGATCAGCAGGGCAGCCGTGGGATGGGCAGCAGGAGTGTGGAAGCAAAAATGCAATTTGGGGCTAAGAATAAGCTTGATGTGCATGGAAGAAACTGGTCTGAGCACTCAGGGA
>NW_008633246.1:24390-24653 GCF_000691845.1 Merops nubicus | reverse complement strand
CCCGAGGCAACCAGGTCCTGCCCTTCACCCCGTGTCCCGGGGGGAGCCTGGCACCCCCACGCTGCTCGTACCTGGCAGCATGTCGTCGAAGCTGGAGCGGGCCTCGGGGTGACGCAGCAGCGACTTTGGAGTGAAGATGATCAGCTGGAGGAGGGGAGAAGAGGCAGAACCAAGCGGTTGGCATGGACAGAAACATCTCCCTGGCACGCAGAGGCCAGAGCACTGACCGTCCTGCCTGCACTCCCCCGCCCCCCCTGCACCTG
>NW_008633246.1:23760-24015 GCF_000691845.1 Merops nubicus | reverse complement strand
GAGTGAGGCCCCAGCGCCTCTGCCCTCCCCCCAGGCCGCGGAAAGGGGCTTGGGCCACCCCGGCCCGCAGGAGGTGGCCGGCGGCACGGCCCCGAGCCCCAGGAGGAGGCAGAGCACCCACATTCACTGCTGAGGGGCAAGACCAAGCCCGGGCCGGCCGAGTGCCCGCTCCTTGGCACCACGCCGGGCACGGGGGCCCCAGGCACTGACCGGTTTTCGGAAGGGCAGGAGGATCTGGGGCCGGCGGACGTGGAA
>NW_008633246.1:16068-23555 GCF_000691845.1 Merops nubicus | reverse complement strand
CGTGTGGTCCCCCCCCCCCCTCCTGGGTTTTTTTGGGCCCCCCTCTGCCTGCCACAGGCCGCGGGGGTGCAGCCCGGGCACCGGTTTCAGCTCCTTTTTCCCCAAACCTCCCCTGCCTCGGTGGCACCGGTTGCCCTGAGCCCACCCGGGTGGCATTTCCCCCTCTGCGTGCCCACCACTCACAGGGAAAACGTCGGGGTCGTCGTTGCACATCTGCAGGAACCTCTCCGGGCGGGCAGAGGAATGCTCGGGACCCTGCGGGGACCAGGGGTTGGGGACTGAGCAAGGAGGGGGGGGGCAAGGCTGGCAAGAGAAGCCGGTGCCAGGCTCTGGGTGAGGGCAGCTGGGCGGGGTCCTTACCATGCCCTCCATGCCGTGGGGCAGCAGCAGGACGATGCCGTTCTGCCTGACCCACTTGGCCTGCCCGGGGCAGATGAACTGGTCGATGATGCACTGAGCAGTGTTGTGGAAGTCCCCAAACTGGGCTTCCCAAAGCACCAGGGCGTTGGGGCTGGCCATGGCGAAGCCCAGCTCGAACCCTGAGGGATGGGAGAGGAGTAAAAAGGGGGGTTTTATCCCCCCCCCAGGAGTGGCCTCACCCCCTCTGCCAGCGGGCACAGAGCTCCTCACTCACCAAGCACCCCGTACTCCGACAAGGAGCTGTTGCAGACGGTGTAGGGAGCCTGGTTGGGCCACAGATGGTTCATGGGGATGCAGGTCCTCTTGTCCACGTTCTGATCGTGCAGGACGTGGTGGCGATGGCTGGAAGAGGGGGCGTGTTCCCCCATCAGCACCCTCCAGATCCCTCCGGAAAGGGCTGGAATCCTTTTTTCTGAGGATTTTTTTTAGGGTTTTTCAAGCCCCTGAAAAGCTGAGCTTTACCTGAAGGTGCCCCTCTCGACGTCCTGGCCGCTCAGGCGGATGTGGATGCCCTCTTTGAGCAGGGAGCCAAAGGCCATGTACTCTGCCAGGGCCCAGTCCACCGTCCGGTTCTTCACCATCTCCCCCCTGGTTTTCAGGATACGGCTCAAACCTGCCAGGACAGAAGCTGGTTTGTAGCTCTTCTGGTGTCTAGTTCTGATGCGAGAGCTCCGGGGACATCACGTCTGTCCCCGAGCCTGCCCCAAGGACAGCTGGAGTGCCAAGGGCTTGGTGCCAGAGGAACGGATCAGCCCCTGGCAGAGGGATGGAGCAGGGATGAGGAATCAGGGCTGCAGGGAAGGGGCAGCTCTGAAGGAGAGCTGCTCCACACTTCCCTGCATCACAGCTCCCTCACAACTAATTCTCACAGATTCACGGAAGGGTTTGGGTTAGAAGGGACCTTCAGAGGTCACCTAGTCCATGTGCCCTGCATGGGCAAGGGCATCTTGAACCAGACCAGGTTGCTCAGAGCCTCACCCAACCTGGCCTTGAACACTTCCAGTGATGGAGCATCCACAGTTTCCTGGGCAACCTGGGCCAGTGTCCCACCACCATAAAACATTTCTTCCAGTGTTTCCAGTCTAAACTTCTCCTCTTTCAGTTTAAAACCTTCATCCCTTCTCCTGTCACTACAGGCCCTGCTAAAGCCTCTCTCTGTTTTACTCATGTGACACTTTTATACACTGAAAAGCCACCAGAAGGTCTCCCTGGAGCCTTCTCCAGGCTGGACAAGCCCAACTCTCTCAGCCTGGAGAGCAGAGGGGTTCCAGCCCTTGGATCACCGCCGTGGCCTCCTCTGGACCTGCTCCAACAGGTCCACGTCTTTCTTGTGCTGGGGACCCCAGAGCTGGATGCTGTGCTCTGGGTGGGGTCTCAGGAGAATGGAGAAGAGGGGGAGAATCCCTTCCCTCGACCTGCTGTCCACACAGATCAAAGCACTGCAACAGCTCCCTTCCTTCCAGGCCACATTCCAGCCCTACCCCACATCTTTTGTGGAACAAATGCTCAGTCTGGCACAGCTTCTGCAGGCTCCTACCTCCATGGATGGTGAAATCCTCCACTGGCACCGAGCTGGCCACTTGGCCAATGTGTGTCAGGTCTTCTTCGTTCAGCCCGGTGGAAGGGCAGGTCATGCTCCTGGGCTGCCCGTCCAGAGTGAAGAAACCTGCAGGAGGAGGAGCACCCGTGGAGCCATTTTACTAGAAAATAGCTACCACAGCTCTAGAGAAGCCAAGCTCCTTCCTAGGGACCTCCAAAACTTTCCTAGTGACTTACCAGGCCAGGGTGAGTCCAGCCAGTGCTTGATGTGCAAGATCTTTTCATCCTTGGATCTCGCGTGGGCCTCCTCGCAGATCTTATCATATTTGGCAATTTCCTCCTGAAAGGCAGAACCAAGAGGCAGAAAAGCATTAGTGAGGGGTCTCCAAAAACCAGTGCCAAGCCTGGGGGGGCCTCGGTGCCAGACTGTCCCCCACGGGACAACTCTGCTGCCATCCAAATCACCAACTCGTGTTCATCAAGATGCTGCCAAGTGGAAGGGGGGCAAGGAGGAGCCAGCAGAGCTGCTGCCACGCTGGGTGCAGGACAGCAAAGCCAGGGCAAGGCACCAGCCCCCAGCTATGCCCAGGCCACACTGAGCCTGAGTGCTGCAGAGCCCAACTGCCCCGTGGGTCCCAGCACCACAGCAGGGATGGTCCCATCCCATCATTCCCAGCCAGGTCTGAACCCAACCAGGTGTTTGCCCCAGAGGTGCTGCCCACGTTTCTCCTCCCGGGCCCCATGGACAGTACCTCATACTCCAGCTGATTTACCACCCCCTGGGAGATCAGCAGCTCAGCATATTTCTGCAGCACGGGCTTCTGCTTCCTGATCTGTTTGTACATCAGGGGCTGGGTGAACATGGGCTCGTCCATCTCGTTGTGGCCGTTGCGCCTGTAACAAACCTGCCCAGAAAGGGAAGAGCCGTTGAAAGCAGCTTCTTGCAACCCCCTGCTCCAAAAGCAGCTTCTTGCAACCCCCTGCTCCACAAGCAGTCGGAGGTGCCTTGGTCTCTGTGCTACGAAGGGTCCAAAACTGCCCAAAACGTGCCCAAAACGTGCCCCAAGCGTGTCCTCCGCAACGAGGGAGGTTGAGGGCAGGCTCCATGTGGACACCATCACCTCTCTGAGCACTGTCACAGCCTCCCCACCTTGCTTTACACCACCAGCTTCTTGCAACCCCCCCAGCCAAGCCCTGAAGAGACACCTCAGCTTCCATAAAAACCACCCCACGCCCCGAGAGGTGCCGGAGCCCCGAGAGCTGCCAGCGCCGACCAGCAGCTCCAGGCTGGAGCCTCCTGGGACGTTCCTTACCAAATCCACCACCACGTCCTTGTGGAAGGTGCTCCTCCACTCTGCTGCCACGTTGCAGACGTAGACCACGGCCTCGGGGTCGTCGGCGTTGACGTGGAAGATGGGGGCGTTGACCACCCGAGCCACGTCCGTGGGGTACGGGGAGGAACGGGCCATCCGGGGGTCCGTGGTGAACCCGATCTGCAGCAGGCCAGAGGGAGAAGGGGGGAAGATTTGGGAAGGGCCACAGGCAGCTTTGAGGGGTGACCCGGGGCTCAGCCTCAGCCCTGACCTCCCCCCGTCCCCTGCAGCCCCGCTTTTGAAGCTGGGGGTGGAGCCCGGGGTTGTAACTCAGGCTGGGAAAACAGCTCCTGCCTGCAGCCAGCTGCCTGAGCCCGCAGAGGCCGGGCAAGGAGGGACCTCAGAGATGTTGGGGAGGGGGTTTTGCTCCTCACCTGGTTGTTCACCACGACGTGGACGGTGCCGTGGGTGGTGTAGGAAGGGAGGTCGCTCAAGTGGAAGGTCTCGTACACGATGCCCTGCCCGGCAAACGCGGCGTCTCCGTGCAGGAGGATGGACATCACCTGGGAGAGGTGAGGCCAGGGCAGTCAGCAGGGGTGCTGGGCAGGAAAACCCCTGGGAAAGGGCCCCTCAGACCCATCCCCACGAGCTGTCAGCATTCCAGAGCAGCTTGTCCAGGCACCCGATGCTTTCTTGGGGGGTCAGAGAGGAGTTGGCCACACTTGGTGCCACAGCAGGGGAGGCTGTGGCCACCACACCCCCCCTGGAGCAAGGGTGGCACCTTTGGGATGCCCTGCCCAGGCAGCAGGAGGGCACCCAGCACCCAGCAGCTGGGAGGCGAGTCCCAAACTCACAGATCTCAAAGCAAAGCCTTTTTCTAACTGGGAGGAGATGAGAAAAATGCCCCTTTCCCCTGCGCTCTCACCCCAGGAGACCTCTGGGCTGGGAGCTCTGCCCAGGCTTTGGTGACATTATTTCACTGCCAGGGCCAGCCCAGGCCACCGGCTGCCAGCCCAGGCCAGAGTCAGTCTAATTATATCCAGCCCTTGGGGTGCAGGAGGAAGGAGAGCACTTTGGATCTCACCCTTCCCCTTCTTGCTGCAGGAGACAGGTCTGTGCTGAATCAGATGGCAAATAACCCCCCCCCTGCAGTCCTCACCCTGCCTGCTCTCCCCTCCAGCTGCAGAGCTGCCTCCTGCTGCCAGCTCTCCAGCTCTCCCAGCCCCAGGAATGGTTATCCCAGGTCACACTGAGATCCTTCAGCCCCAGGAATGGTTATCCCAGGTCACACTGAGATCCTTCAGCCTAATTCTCCTCCTGCTGAGCTCCCCAAGGTGTGTCCCTCATTTCCCTGCTTTCCAGCTGGAGCTTTGGGCATCTGCAGCTCCCCACAGGCTGGCGAAGCCAATCCAGAGACAGAGGAACCAGCACGGGGTGGGGGAAACCCCTACCAAAATCACCCCCCGAGACAGCAGGGAAGGACAGGGGAGCAGAGATCCTTCAGCCTAATTCTCCTCCTGCTGAGCTCCCCAAGGTGTGTCCCTCATTTCCCTGCTTTCCAGCTGGAGCTTTGGGCATCTGCAGCTCCCCACAGGCTGGCGAAGCCAATCCAGAGACAGAGGAACCAGCACGGGGTGGGGGAAACCCCTACCAAAATCACCCCCTGAGACAGCAGGGAAGGACAGGGGAGCCAAGTTGGGGTGACAGCAGAGTGACAACAGGGGCAGGACAGACAAAACCCAGTGGGCTCCTTGGCTTTGCCACCAGCTCGCCTCCCACCGACACCCACCCAGTTTGGGCCACTGCTCTTGGGGGGGGGTTCCCAGCCCCTCTCACCTTCTTCCCTTCCGTGTCCCCGCAGTAGAACTGCTCTGCTTTGGTCTTGCCTTGAACCACGGGGTCAGCTGCCTCCAGGTGGGAGGGGTTGGCCACCAAGGAGAGGGTGATGTTCCTGTCGGTGACGCGGTTGATCCGCCGGTGGTACATCCCCAGGTGGTACTTCACATCACCAGAGCCCTGGGGGAAGGGAGAGGAGAGTCACCCCCGGGAACCTGAGCAGCTTTTGGAGTGCAGAAGGAGACCTGAGGCAAGGCAGAGTTGGCTGGGAAGAGCAGGGATTTTGGTGGAAGGCACCTTAGGAGCTGCCCCTGGCACCCGGCAAAGCCAAAGGAACCTGTTCCAGGTGCCCATCCTGGGCATAAAGCCCATTGAGGTAAGGGTGGAGGTGCAGGACAAGGAAGTGTGGTGGATTTGGGGTGGATACTGGAACAGGCAAACGCCCACCCAAGCTCTGCCCCCACTGCACAGTGCAGCACCCCTGGCACTGCTCATGGTATGGTGAGGTGCCCAGCTGGGGCACCTGAGTGCCCCAGGCTGCTGCTTTCCCACCTCAAAACCCCACCTGAAGGGCACGGCAGGTTAAAGACAGCCCAGCCCAGCTTTCCAGAAGCCAAACCATCCCAGGTTATGATGCTGGAAGGTTTGGAGCACGGGTGCCTGGCAGGGACAGAGATTTGAGCCTCAGGGCTGCTGGGACTGCTTTAGGGGACCAGGGGCTGCTATGAGCCAACCTCTGCTCCTGGCCACCTTCCCTGCACCTCTTCGTTCCCCTCGAGGCCCACGGAGAGCTGCTGACTGCCCAGCCTGTGCTGGAGACACCAGCAGCAGCCAGGACACACGTCCCCCCCTGGGGCAGACCAGGACAGAGCAGCTCTGGCAGTGACAGGAAGGTTTCTGTCACAGGTTTCTGTGCAACGCCGGTGCCACCGAGTGCCACCACGAGCAGTGGCACCTCCCAGCTTGCTCTGCACAGCCACAGCCTCCAGGGACCCCACGGGGACAGGAGACAGCAGCAGCAGCAGAGGAGGAGACTCACCTCATCAGCAGCCTCCAGCTTGGAGTCGAACTGGCAGAAGATCTGCTCCAGCTCCTTCCTGATCACGTTGGCGAGAACATTCAGGCGTCCCCTGCACAAGCAAGGCTGCTGTTGGGAACCAGCAGTGCCAGCCTGGCATCCAAGTGCTGCTCAAGCCACCACCCTCCTCCAGGGGAATTTAAAGATGAGCTGAAGCTCAAAACACCACCCTTGAGCAGAGAGAGCAGCCAAGGCCTGAGCTCTCCAGCTCAGCTTCCCCACCAGCCAAGACCAGTTAGGTGCTGGCAGGTACCACGTCCCCTCCAGCAGCCACCCCCAGCAGCATCCCCCTCCTCCATGCTCCCAGCGCCGCCGTGGAGAGGGGCAGGGTTACCTGTGGGGCATCCCCATAATAACATAATCCACTCCCTTCTCACTCGACTTGTCAATAATGGTCTTCAAGGCTGGGATGAGCACTTCGCAGCCCTCCAGCCCAAAACGTTTCTCTGAAGACCATTTCCGATGGAGGAACTCCTCAAACCTGGGAGAGAAACGGAGAGAGGGGGGGTCAGAACTGGGGGTGGAAAGCAGAGAAAGGACAAGGCCCATGCTGAGGGAGCCACAGCACCCAGAGATGCTTAAGCAGGCTTCATGCAGCAGCCCAGCAGCCTTCCCAGCCACCCGCAGAGCTCAGCTGGCTGCACCCCCACCCCAACACCGTGTGTTGCACTTAAACCTTATTTTTAGACCCTTTTTTTTCAGGCTCATCCACGTTTTCAGGCTCTCTGCCAGCACCTAAGCCTGGCAGCCTACCAGCATCACCCCGCTGACGATGCCAACCAGCCCCGGTGGCATCAAGACGTGACTCTGGTGGCAACCCCATCACCCTGGCTGGGCAGCAACCTCCGTGGGCAGCAAGGGGAGATGAGGAGAAGGTGAAACCCCCCCTGGGGTACCTGGTGGAGCGAACCAGCCTGGCCAGCAGGGTGCGTTTCTCCTCGTTGGTGAACTGCATGATGCCCGGGGTCTCAAACTTCTGCCGGATCCACTGGCACTGCTCCAGGTCGTTGATGAACATGAACTCCACGCCGATGTGCTGGCAGTAGGCCATCTGTCCCCACCCCCACCCCGGGAGGAGAAGGGCTGTGAGAGAACAGCCAGGGTTCCAGCACCCCCTCACCGCCCCCCTGGCAAGGCCAGGCACGCCTGGCATCGTGTGGGCATCTGTGACTCCCTCGTCACCCTCTTCAGCCTCTCAGCAGGACTGCTGCAGCCAGGGGGGCACAAACCCTCCCTGCTGGCACCTGGGGCATGCTGCTGGAACACGGGCAAGGGCTGGAAGCCCACGCGGCAAGGCTGCC
>NW_008633246.1:13622-15907 GCF_000691845.1 Merops nubicus | reverse complement strand
CCTGCTTAGGGGCAGGGGCTGCCTGGATATGGGCAAGAGCTGCCAGCACATGGGCAAGGGCTGCCTGCCAGATGGGCAAGGGCTTCCTGGATATAGGCAAGTGATGCCTAGATATGGGCAAGTGATGGCTGTATATGGGCAAGTGATGCCAGCACACAGGCAAATGCTGCCTGCAGATGGGCAAGTGCTACCTGCAGATGGGCAAGTGCTGACTGCAGATGGACAAGTGCTGCCTGCAGCAGCAGCCCGAGGGCCCTGGCTGTAGTGCCCAGCAGCCAGCACTGCACCAGCCCTGGCTCAGCAGCCCAGACTGAGCCACTTTCCTGAGAAATGGGGACAGCCTGGGCTGCTGCAGGGCAGGGGACAGCCAGGGCTGCTGCAGGGGACAGCCAGGGCTCTGCAGGGGACGGCCAGGGCTCTGCAGGGGACGGCCAGGGCTCTGCAGGGGACGGCCAGGGCTCTGCAGGGGACGGCCAGGGCTCTGCAGGGGACAGCTGGGGCTGCTGCAGGGCAGCTCGGAGCCTGCACATGATCCAGCCCCGGAATGTTTCCTTCCCTCCTCCTGAGGGGCTCAGGATCAGACCCTCCAGCCCTTTACATCCACCTGAGAGCTGAGATTCCCATCAGCTGTCACCAGGTCCACAACCCCACTCTGTATGGAGAGAGAAGCAGCAAAACAGCCTTCCCAACACAGGAGGAGCCTGTTCCTGCAGCTTCTCTCAGGTGCTGTCGCAGCTTTTGCTTCTCCCAGAGTCAACCTGTCTCAGCAGAGCCCATGTGAGCCAGACTGCAGCCTGCCTGGGAGCTGTTTGTGCTCTCAGAGTGGGCAAGGTGGGCAGGAATTGGGCAGGAAAGGGGGAACCTGCTGCAAGAGCTGCAAGCCCCAGCCCCAGGTTGGAGCTGCTCCTGCACCGAGACCCTCCAAGGGGCCAGCAGCACCTCCAGCCTGCTCCTGTGCTCTCCCAGCACCATCTGCTGCTTTAAACGGGAAAACAGACCTGGAGAGGTTTCCAAAAATGCAATATTTAGTCACCTGGGGTTTGCTCCACCAGCCACCTCACCCCAGTGCAGCACGAAGCTGGAGGCGATCAGAGCTGAGGGCAGCTCCGAGGGGGACAAGCACCAACGAGCACTTCCCAACCCCCAAAAAGCTCAAAACCTGCAGGTTGGCCCAAGCTGTGAGCACCAGCAGGGCCCAGAGCCTCCAAAAAGCAACGTCTGTGGCCGTGCCCTGGGCTATGAGCAGGTCTCAGGGAGCCCTCCCTGCCCTCCTCACCTCCAGCCGCCGGATGATTTCCCGGAGCGGAAGAGCCGACTCGTTCCCACCGATGAAAGTGGTTGTGGGCAGGTGGAAGACCTTGTCCAGGTCAGATTCATCCAGCCCGTAAAAGCCTGCAGGATTTTTTTTTCATGGGTAGGACAAGAGAAAGCAAGAGAAAGAAGGAAGGAAAGGGGTGGGGGGTAGGGGGGATATCGTAACGCAGGGAGCGGGTGCGGTTTGGGAGAGGTCGGGGAGGGGTGAAACAAAAAAAAAGCAGCATAAACCCAAAAAATAAGCATCAAGGAGGTTTATATGGATAAAAACCAAGCCGTAATTAAACGAAAAAAAAAAAAAGACATTAAGCAGAGAACAACGAGGTTATGATGAAAGGGAACGTGGGGGAAATGGAACGAAGCGAAATGTATACGCACGTCAATTGGGAATTAAAATCCAGGGTGAGGGTCAGGATGTTTGTAGCCCCAAGAAGGCAAAAAAAAATACACCACAAATTACAACGGGGAGGAGGGAAAAGGTTGGGAGGGATTGAGGAGTCAAGGAACATAACGGAGGCGTTGAAATTCAAAATGAAGAGTCAACGTGGAGGAAGAAAACAGTTCAACCAGACAAACCCCACAGGAGAGAGAAGCAAGAGAGAGAAAAGGGCATCAGGGACTCTCCTGAATAGCTCAGCCCGGGAGCAGCAGCCAGCTGGCCCCTCAGGGGGGTTTTGCTGCCCAGATACCCCCTCGCCCCAATTAACAGCCTTTTAATTAGAGGTTTAGCCCAGCTCTGCTCAGTCCCCCCCTCCCCCCAGTTTGGTGCTGGCTCCAAAGGGTTCGTAGGGAGCTCCTGCTGAGGGCACGTGAGGCTGGGCTGGGCCTGGAGGAGGTGCTGAGCAGAAGGTGCTGAGCAGAAGGTGCTGAGCCCCTGGTTTTGGAGCTGCTGGGGACCCCTCCTGCCCTGCCTGCTGCCATAGGCATGTCAGTGGGTCCCCTGCCAGGGCCCCGGGCAGCTCCACGGGGCC
>NW_008633246.1:11382-13482 GCF_000691845.1 Merops nubicus | reverse complement strand
CGTCCCCGCCCGCCTGCCGTAGGCACGTCGGTGGGTCCCCTGCCAGGGCCCAGGGCAGCTCCACGGGGCCCCAAAGCTTTTGGGGGTGCCTCCAGTGCCCGCTGGAGCTCGTGGTGGCCTGTGGGGAAACTGAGGCACGGAGCAGGGGGGACAAGGAACTCGCTGAACTGATGCAGCAAGGCAGAAGCAGAGCTGGAATGGGCACTGGGGTGGCTGCCGTAGGCACGTCGGTGGGTCCCCTGCCAGGGCCCAGGGCAGCTCCACGGGGCCCCAAAGCTTTTGGGGGTGCCTCCAGTGCCCGCTGGAGCTCGTGGTGGCCTGTGGGGAAACTGAGGCACGGAGCAGGGGGGACAAGGAACTCGCTGAACTGATGCAGCAAGGCAGAAGCAGAGCTGGAATGGGCACTGGGGTGGGGGGTGAGACCCCTTTTGAAGCTGGAGCTTGGCTGGAAGGAGAGCAGATGTGTTGCCCACTGCCAGCCCAGAGCCCCAGTGCCACCCTCGGGTCCCTGTTTGTCCCTCCCAAATTCCCAGAGCCAGGTTTCAAGGTGTTCCCTAAGCCAGGACAGGAGGCAGAGTTACCACAGCTCCTCCCAGCTCCCTGCAGCCCAGCCCAACACCCCACCTGGGGTCTCTGCCAAGATGCCAACCCCAAAAACCCTGCAGGGCAGCGTGACCCTCCTTCCCTCAGGCAAAGGGAGGCAAAAATTAGACCCTCCAAAGCTGTTCCCTCCTTGAGCTTCATCTTAAAAAGAGGCTATCCCTCACCAGCTGGTCAGGAATGGAGGATGAGCTGGAGATGGGGCTGGCTTGTCCCTGTGCAGCCTTGAGGGTGGCATTTGCCAGAGGCTGGGGTCACCCACAGCAAGCCTGATAAGAAGTTTTATTCTCCACTAGCCCCCTGGCCACTGCTAGTCCCTGGGGAGGGCGTTAAGCCAGACCTGGAGGAGCTCAGCTCTGGAGCCTGCCTGGCACCACGGAACCAGGGCTGGCCGGAGCTGAGGGGGTTTGGACCCGTGTCCCCAGGAACTGCTCTGCAGCTCCCACCCACACTGAAGGCCTGGAGAGACGTGGTGCTGGTAGAGAGCACCCCAGTTCAGCTGCTGGCTGGAGGTCTCAGGGATTTTTGGGGCTCCCAGCTCTGTGGCACAGGGCTCGCTCTGTCACCGCACTTGGAAGGCTCAGGCACAGTTTGTTTTTGGGGGGGGGGTATCCAATTTTACAAGTTTTCAGGGCTTTAAGCCACTCTGCTTCTGCTTTGCTACAGCCTGCCAGCCTTTTTGGACAGTGCTCAGTATTTCCAGGCTGTAACACCATCAGATGGGGAGGGAGCCCAGGGAAGTGCTGCCAAATTTTCACCACGACCAGGGCAGAGCCAGGATTTTTAAGAGTCTCAAACCAAGTGGGGAGATTGAGGCCTCGTAAAATCAACGTTCACAACAAAAGGTGTAACACTCCAGCAAGCCAGGCATGCAAACACACAGCATGGAAAAGGCCAGGAGGCTTTAAATTGGGCATCTCCACGGGGGGGAAGCATCACCAACGGAGAGCTCAACGTGGAGACTTCTGAGCAGGAGAAATTCCAAACGGATGGGTTACGGAACTCAGAAGTGGTGTGAGAAGGGAGGGGGCAGCTCTGCTGGCTTGGTTCATGCCCAGAATAACCTATTCAAAGAGAGTCCTGCACTCCAGAGGGTTAAAGGCTCATTAATTGCATACCTCCTACTGTTAACACTCTCAGCCGCTCCTTGAACACTGCGAGATCTGGGGTGGGCAAAGAGAGGGGGGTGCAGAAAGGGAGAAGATAGAGAGATGCAGTCAAAGTTAGTAAAAAAAAAAAAATCCCTGGAATTGTGAAAACTAGTCATGGAAAGCACAAGTCCCAAAAAAAAAATTACAGTATTTAAAATACAGTCAAAACCAAGGAGAGGCAAAAAGGGTCGGGATGGAGGATGACTGGGGAGGAAAGATCCCAGTGGAAAGTCTGGCGAGAGGAGGGAGGAGCAGGGAGGGGGGCAAGGGGGGCATCAGACACTGGGGAGCAGTTGAGCTGCATGGTTTGAGGTCTCCTCTCACCCACACCCCCCCCCCTTGGATGGCA
>NW_008633246.1:0-11351 GCF_000691845.1 Merops nubicus | reverse complement strand
ACTGCCGGGCACGGGGGCTTCACCCCCTGCCACCAAAAGGCACCTTCCAGTCAAGCTGCATCACGGGGAGTGTTCTCCTCTGAGCAGCACCAGCTGCCTCCCACCACCAAACCACAGGGGGGGGTTTGCTCCAAGAGGATTTCAAGGTCTTTTTGGGGTCTGGCTGAGCTGTTTTTTTTCCATAGCAGCCCCTCCTGGTGCAGTGCGTTGTGTGCTGGGAGTTGGGAGGGTGTTTGGAACACCCGTGGTGGGCACGAGCTTGAAGGGGCCAGGCATCAGAAGAGAATAAATCTTGTTCTTGGCTTTGCTTTTCCATTCAACTGCCTCTTTTTTTACCCACAAGGGGACGGGTGTCCATTTAATTCTCCTTTCCCTTTTTGCTCTGCAGAGGGAAAGGAAAGGGGAAGGGTTCTAGAGCGGCTTGGTGGGCACTTGGTGCTCAGCCAGGGTTAACCCACCACAAGGTCTCTCCCAAGGAGACACCACTGCTGGGGTGTTAATGAGCAGGCTGTTAATGAGCAAGACAGAGGCTGGCACCTCCAGCATGCTCAGGAGGGCTGCCAGAGCTATGTTAGGTCACCCGAGGGCCTCAATCTCACCTGGGTTACAAGAAAGGCTTTGGAAATGCTTCTCCTCCTGCTCAGCAGGGCAAAAAAATCATATTTAGGTGAGATGTTTGGTTAGCAAGGTCTCAGACTAGGGGAAGGGGAGGTGGTGGTGCTCCCAGACAGTCTCCCAGCAGGGGTTGGCTTGGTTCTTCCCCAGCTGGAGGATGATTTCCACCAGTTCCCCTGGGAGAGAGGCAGGAGCTGCCTTCCACCGAGGGAGAGACACTCAGACACCTCCTGCCTCCCACCCCCCCTGGATCTCAGCGTGCTAAGGTGTTATTCCCTTGGACAGGTCACATCAAGCTCCTGCAGTCATCCTGTCCTCATTTCACATCACTTACCACGCCAGAGCCTCTGCAGGACAAGACCAGGAGGAGATGACTTTGGGTTTTAAATAGAAAAGACAAGAGAAAGAGGAATTCCAGGGCTCCAGCCCCACCTCTCCTCAGCCCAAGCACCCTCGGGCAGGCTTCCTCCCCCTCCCCAGACACAAACCAGTGGCTCAACAAAAGGCAATTGAGAAGAAAGATCAATTTCTGAGATTAACCATCCAACAACTCCTTTGAATTGCAGCACTCGCCCTGGCCAGGGCTGCAGCTCTTGGCAGCAGAGCTCCCATCACAAAAGCTGACCTTTAAGGATTTCACTGCTCAGAAAGAGGAAACAAGATGGGATCCAAGTTTCCAAATTGTTTCTCTGTCCAGTGTTTCAAATCAATAATAATAATAAAAAAAAAAGCCAGCAGGATCTGCTTAGAAATTGGCTTTTTCTGCCACGAGCAGGCTCTGCCCACGTGCTGCCCCCCTCCTGCTCCCCTCCCCTCTCACTGGGTGTTCTCTGGGAGCTGGCTTCACCAAGCTGGATTTTAGGATGAGGTTTGCCACGATGAGGATCCCAGGGGAAAGTCTACTCAGTCAGAAATAGTTACAGCAAGATAATAAAAGCTCCTTTGGTTGGGTATTTGAGTCTGGGGTCCTGCCTCAGGACACGGCCCCAGCACAAGTTCAGGAGTTCCTACAAATTCCTGGGTTCCTGGGAATTAAACCAACACCAGGAGCTGCAAGGACAGGTATTTTGGTATGAAAGGCACAAAGAAATGGGCCTGCAGTTGGACCTGCTCCTGGACCTGCTCTTGGATGGCTCTGGGCTCTTCTTCCACTGAAGCAAGGCTGTTCCTGGAGCACACCATGCTTCAGAGAACCCCATGGCCAAAGCCCTCTGGACTGGCTCTCCTCACTGAGGCAGCCCCACGAGCTCAATGTCCAAGTGGAAACCAGTAAGGAGCAGAGTCCCTTAGGGGTCTAAACTGGGACTGGTTTAATATCTTCATCAACTGCATGGATAGAGGGATCTAGGGCACCCTCAGCCACGCTGACACCAGCAGCAGTAGTGTGAAGGTCATCAAGTTCAACAAGGTCAAGTGCAAGGGTCAGGGCAATCCTGAGCCCCAGCACAGACTGGGAGCTGTGGGTGGATGGATGGATGGATGGATGGAGAGCAGACCTGCTGAGAAGGACTTAGGGAGTTTTGGGTGCTTCAAAAGAAGCATGGCCAGAAGGTTGAGGGAAGGGATTCTCCCCCTCTACTCCATTCTCCTGAGACCCCACCAGGAGCACTGCATCCAGCTCTGGAGTCCCCAGCAGAAGAAAGACCTCTTGGAGCTGGGCCACAATGATGACCCAAGGGCTGGGACCCCTCTGCTGGGAGGCCAGCAGGAGACAGTTGGGCTGGGGCAGCCTGGAGATGGCTCCAGGGAGACCTTCTGGTGGCCTTTCAGTACTTAAAGGGGCCTAGAAGGAAGCTGGGGAGGGACTTTTGAGCAGGGCCTGCTGGGACAGGACAAGGGGGGGTGGTTTGAAACTGAAAGAGGGAGATTTAGACTAGAGAGAAGGAAGAAATTTTGAATGCTGAGGGTGGTGAGACCCTGGCCCAGGTTGCCCAAGGAAGTTGTGGATGCTCCATCACTGGAGGTGTTCAAGCCCATGTTGGATGGACTTTGAGCAACCTGGTGTAGCAGAAGGTGTCCCTGCTCACTGCAGGGGGGCTGGATTAGGTGACCTCTGCACCTCCCTTTAACCTAAACCCTCCTGTGAGTCTGGGACTCGCTGAGCACCGTGGCAGCTCTGCTCCCCAGACCTGGCTCCCTTTTCTCCTGAGGGTTGCAGTCTCTGCAACCACCTCCAGCCAGCCAGCTCTGGGTTTCATGCAGACCCTGCTCTCCTCTGAAGAGGGAAACATGTCCAGCAGGCCCAGGGCTTCAGGGTCCCTGCTCCCCTCACAGCACTGCCTACAAGAGTGTCCTCTCCTGCGCCTGGGTTCACGGCCACCATCTCCCCACCTCTTCCCATCAAAACCTCCTAGACAAACCTCCTAGTTGGCTTGCCCCAGCTCAGAGCCAGCTGGCTCCCATGGCCATCATCCCATCCCCATCACCCATCGAGCTGGGCCAACCAAACCCTAATCCCTGCCTACCACTCCCAGGACACACCATCCTGTGTGAAGGTCCACCAGGTCCAGGGCTGGTGTCCTGAGCTGGCAGCTGAAGGAGGAATGGAGCTCATTGACATGCACTGTGGGCTCTGATCGGCTGGTTGGGTGGTGGGGGGTTAGTAATCATCACTGCTGCTCTACTCTAGGTTAGAAGCATGCCTCTTGAGCACTCCTAATGCCAGGGGAACCACCCTTGGAAAGCACCAGCAAGGCAGAAGAGCTCAGCACGGTGACCTTGCTCTAGCTAGAAGAATGGCAGCATACTACAGAGATCTGTGCCACACTCATGCATCTTTCACTCCGAGGCATTGAGAAGTCCACCTCTTCATTTGGATGGGGACACATCCCAAAGCTTCCTTGTGATGATCACCAGCAGGGATTGAAGAGCTCAGTCTTGGGAGAGGGGAGCAGTTCAGGGATTTACAGCTGCCGTGGAGTTTCCCCACCCCCACCCTCACCCCCCAGCTTTTCAGGATCCCCAACAGCAGCAAGAAGAGCTGAGGGAACCAAACTTCAGCTCTCACCACCACGTCAACCTCCCTGCTTTGCATTTCCAGATGATGCAATTGCTTCCAGCCCTGGATGAACGAGTTCAGTGACATCATTAATTGGCACTGGTCGGAGGAGAAGCAGGAGAGGCCAGCAACAGGGTTTTGGCACCAGCCCCATTCACCCTGAGAGCCAGAGGGGGGCAGAACTGCTCCGTGGTGGCCCCATCGACTATCAATTTAGAGTGATCATTACTAAGGAAACTTAAGACTTTTCCCCCCTTTGACTGGTGAAGCAATCTACCTACGAAGCTGTGAAAGAGAGAGGAGCTCAAGCAATGCAGCACTAACTGCTCTCAAAGCCCTCACCCAGTTTGTCTGTGGATGTGATAATGTCAGCTGGAAGGGAGGAGTCCAGATCTGCATCCAAGATGCCCAGTGGGTCGAGTTGTGCTACATGATGCCCTCGAATCTATGAAACGGGCCAGGAATGGAAAGGAGAACAGGTACCAGGAGGGAGAGGGGAAAGGGAGAAAAACAAAACAGGGGAGGGGTAAAAAAGTTAAATTACATTAGGATTAATTTGCAGAGTAATTCTCACCGACGTTTGGAGAAACAGTTACTGGTGCATCATCAAAATTTACACAACTAATGCCGAGAGGATCAAGCTTTGCAATGTGATGACCCCTGACCTGGAAGCAACAACACAGATTAGTCATTAAAACCAGTTCATGGAAGAGACATTCCTTAAAAACAATAAATATTTCAAAAACAATGCAGTTTCCTTCTCTCCATTTGCTGCAGAGCCAGCCCAGTTTCTGGCTGCAGCTCAAGCCTGGAGAAATTGGGGTTTCTTTCAGCTACAGCATGGAGGTGTGAGTGCCACCAGCTGCAGGGAGCACTCTGCCCTGTCTGAGCCAGGCTGTGGTGGGGCAGGCAGGGGAAGGCAATCTCCTTCACAGCAGAGACCCTCCAGAACTGAGGTCTGAGGGTCTCCCACTGCTTTCACCAAGCACCTCTCCTCTGCAGATGGAGTAACTCCACGCTGATGGTTTCCTCCTAAGCACCAGAGCAAATGAAGAGGGAGTTTTCCAGATTTTGACAGACCTAGGTGCTCTCCTGTCAACGTGGCAGAGAAAACAAGTGTTGCCACCAGCTCTGGAAGGCAGAGGAACGTGTCTGAGGAACATCAGAGGTCAGCAGCTCACAGCATCCTTCTGGAGAGAGGAGCCTACAGCAGGACTTGGGAGCACTCTTCTGGGAAAGGGCTGGTGTGGAAATACCAAAGAGCTTTGGCCCCAAGAGAGCCTTGGCTCACAAAGAGCCTGAAATCAGCCACGGACACTAAGGCAAACTACAAAGGAAGCACCAATCCCCCTCCATGCTCTGCAGGGCCAGATGATGACGTGCCCCTGAGCACTGGTTGCTCCCAGAAAGCTCTTCTGGGAACCATTTGTTTGTCCATCTTACAACCAAGCGTGGGGGCTGGCCCAGCATGGAGCAACCACTTGGATATCTGCTGGAAAAGCAGCCCAGGGAACTGCAAGCAGTCCAGGGAAGCACTGCAGTGCCTCAAGGACAACCTCCTAAGAGGGACTGACCAGAGGAGAGGCACTGCTGGACTTGTTCCTCACAATGCAGAGCTTATTGAAGATGTCAAGACTGGAATCTGGACAGGGATCACACCCTGGTGGAATTCTCCATCTTGAGGGGCAGAGGACAGGTAAAGAGTAGAGGCAGGACCCTGAACCCCAGGAAAGCAAAGGTTCACCTGGTTAGGGTGCTGGTGTGTAGGATCCCTCAGGAAACTGCCCTCAGAGGCAAAGGAGCCCACGAGAGCTGGGAGATATTTCAAGATTTCTCTTTAGGGTGCAAGAGTTCTCAGTTTCAGTGTGAGAGAGCTCGAGGAGGGAAGGCAGGAGGACAGCTTGGGGAAGGCAGAACCTCTTAGCCCAACCAAAACACCAAACCAAAACACACAGGCAGTGGAGGCAGGGATGCAGATCCTGGGGACAATGCAGGGAAGCAGCCCAGGAGTGCAGGGAGAGTCAGGAAAACCAAGGCACAGCTGGAGCTGGACTTGGGCAAGGACATGAAAGATAACAAGAAGGGTTTCTTCAGGTACACAGGACAGCAAAGGAAGATGAAGGAAACTGGAGCTCCCAAAGATCTGGCCACAACCAACATGGAGAAGGCACTCAACAACTTTTTTGTCTTCTCTGGCTCCAGCCACATCACCAAATTCACAGAACCCAAAGGCCAGGGACTGGGATAATGAAGAATTCCCACCACAGGAGAGCAGATTCAAGACCTTCAAAGGAACCTGACTGTGCACAAGCTCATGGGCTCTGGTGAGATGCACACACAGGTCC
Source organism: Merops nubicus (assembly GCF_000691845.1). Lineage (NCBI taxonomy): Eukaryota > Metazoa > Chordata > Aves > Coraciiformes > Meropidae > Merops > Merops nubicus. Next base: position 5,393 of record NW_008633246.1, on the reverse strand, counting down.
TGAGGGAACTGGCAGGTGCTAAGCCACTGTGCATCATGTTTAAATAGTTGTGGCAGTCCAGTGAAGTTCCCAGTGACTGGAAAAGGGGAAACCAAAACCCTCATTTTTAAAAAGGGAGTAGAAGAAAGACTCAGGGGACTACAAGCCAGGCAGCTGCACCTCTGTGCCCAGCAGGATCATGGAGCAGATCCTCCTGGAAACTCTGCTAGGGCATGTGGAGAACAAGGACATGACTGGTGACAGCCAAGCTGGTTTCAGCAAAGGCAAATCATGCCTGACAAATTTTTGGGCCTCCTATGACAGGTTTTCAACGTTGGTGGGTGATGGAAGAGCAACTGGCGTCATCTACCTGGAGTTGTGCAAAGAGTTTGGCACCCTCCTGCACAACATCCTTGTCTCTGAACTGGAGAGACCTGGATTTGATGGATGGATGGTGGGTAAGGAGTTGTCTGGATGGCTGCACTCAGGGTTGTGGTCAACAGCTTGATGTCCAGGTGGAGATCAGGGATGGGTGGTGACCCTCAGGGGTCTGCACTGGGACCAGTATTCTGAACATCTTTGCTGGGGCCATGGACAGGAGGATGGAGGGCACCCTCAGCAGGTCTGCAGATGACACCAAGCTGAGTGGGGTGGTTGACAGGCTAGAGGGAAGAGATGTCACCCAGAGGGACCTCGACAGGATACAGAGGTGGGACCATGTGAACCTCACGAGGTTCAGCAAGGCCAAGGGCAAGGTCATCCCAGTATCAGCCCAGGCTGGGGGTGAAGGGCTGGAGAGAAGCTTCAAGGGGGCTTATGAGAAAGATGAGGGACTTGAACTGTGGCAACAGACACGGGGTGATGGTTTTAAACCACCTATGACAGGCAGGGTTCCTGTCATTCCTTCCACCTTCCTGGTCTTCCCATGCTGGGCTGAACTTCCCCCACCTGGACACCACCAGACTAGGAAGGGAGGTGGATTTCTCACTGCAGACAGCTTAGAAAAACACCTCCAAGAGTCACCACCTCCCAGTGCTGCCATTTGGAGCCTGAGGAGGTGACAGGAGAGCAGAAGAGGTTATAGATCTTGTGTTCCAGCTGCTGACTTGGAGCTGCTGCCTCCAACTGCGTCACTCCCCCCTTGTCTGAACTTGGCATCTGCCTTCTTGTTCCACCAGTGAGAGCTGCCTGGCCTTTAGAAATGGCTCCCCAGGACCTGCCTGGGCTGGAGAGAACTGGCAGGGTGGTCACCTCCCATGAAATCAGCCGTGAGGAAGACGTAGGTCCTCAGGAGCACCTCCCAGCTTCCCCTCCCTGAAGAACAGCAGGGCAGTGCCCCAGCCTTGACGTTGGCACCTTGGCTGAGGACAAGGGTAGGGCAGACCTTTGGACTTGCCCACTGCTGCAGTTCTTGCCTTAAATCTGTGGTTTTATCTCCCCCTACCTGAGCAGGAACACAACCTGGAGGTTGAGAGGCTGAGGAGGTGAGAAGCCTGTGGTCACACCTCCACCAGGAGCTGGGTTGGTCAGCTCCTCACCACAGCCCCAGTTAAAACCCTCATGCTTGACAAACCAGAGGGCAAGTAAAGGTGAAAGGATGACACGGATGTAGAAGGACACTGAAATGTTCTCTGGAGTTAAACTGTTGGCTGGCTCTAGCTGGAGGATGTTTCCTTCCTGCCCCAAACTCCTCTCTCCCAAGAGGCTGACCTGGCACCACCGCCCCGAGCTGCAGCACAGCAGCACCACAGCTCCCTTCCAAGTCACAAATCACCAGGAAACGTTTCCTGAACTTTTTGTTTCAGGACCTCAGAAGTTCTCTCAGGAGGAAGCAGGATGGGCAGTCCCACACCAGTGCTGAGCAGGCAGCAGCCCAGAGCACAGGAGCATCATTCCAGAAGCGAGAAGACCTCCCCCTCCCTGCCACCATCACTGCTCTGTTTAGGTGACAATAGCTTTAATCCCCCTATTGTCCAGCAGAACATCAGCTGAGCTTCCACCCCACCACATCAGCAGCTCAGTAAACCCAGGGGGCACCCTGTAAGCTCCACAGCACCACCCCCCCAACCCACCTTGGCCACCAAACGTCCCTCTACAGAGGACACGCTCAGCACAGTCTCCTTACCTGATATGCCCTGATGAGAGACTGGACTGCCAGGTGGTCCTCCACCAGTTTATCTACGTTGGGTTGTGCTTGAACCAGGAACTGGGCTTGGGAGAGGGTGGAAAGGCTGGTACCCAGTGGAGGGGGGCTTTGGTAAGCAGTGCCTGGAGCAGCTCCAGCATTGGCGTTGCGAAAGAAGATGTCCCACGACTAGAAGGGAAAGGAGAGAGGGGACAGTTGGGACAGGCCACGGGGGACACCCCTCCCCCAGCTCTAAATACACACAGGATTTCCTGAAAAAGGATTTTTGCCTTGTAATTAAATCCAGGTAATTAAATCTGCCTCTTTTCCAACCCGTCCCAGTGCAAGCTGAGCTGTCCAGCAACAGCTCTTTCCTTCTGCTTCAGTTTTTCCCAATCCTTCCAGCAACCCCAGTTTGATACTCCCAGTATCTACTGGGAAATAGATTACTCCCAGTAACCCCAGTGCTGATACTCCTGTGCCCTTGGTGAGGCAGGGGCCACCTCTGCTCCTCTCTGCATTTCTAGGTGCTTAGAAAACACACCAAACCCCCCCAAAAAAAAACCCAAAAAGCCCTTGGCAGACTTGGTGTGACTTTGTGCTCCTCATCCAGCCCTGCCTGAAGGACTCAGAAGCATCCCAGGCCACACCCAAGCTAATCTACCTACTTGCAGAGGACCTGGGGAAGGGGAGACACCCACAAAACAAAGTCTGAGCCACGTCCCTGCCCGCTTGCCACGTGCCACCGAGTGCCAAAGGACAGTGGGGAGGTGCAGTGGTGTCTGTGTGCCCACAGGTGCCCAAGATGCCACCTAAAACAACCCAATCCTGTCACATTTGGATGTTGGTTTCAGCCCAAAGGTCTCTCCACCGACGCTCAGCCCTCTGCACCTTGTCTCCAGCACCAAACCCAACCTTGGTGATGCAGAGATGGGTGAAGTGCTGCCCACCCAAGGTGAAAGGAGCCACCAGAGCCCCTCCAGCAAGGGTTTGGGGCAGAAAAAGCACCTTTGGCATGCTGGTAGCAGGATGGAGGGGACTGAAAACTTGACCTTTGGTAGAGGGGCACCAGCAATCTCCCTTCCCTGGAGCTTTTCCAGCTTCAGGGCTCATCACATGCCCCAGGAAACTATTTCCAGGCTGGATTCACCCAGACACCCACCCCCCAGCTGTGCAGGGGGGGTAAATTTAGAAACAGGTCATGTAGAAAGAACATAAATAAAATCTGGAACAACTTGGCACCATAACTGACAAACAATAGATCCTCTAAAGGGAAAAAAAAACAAACCAAAAAGCAAAGGCAGAAAGCACCAGATCCCTTCTGATTGCTGGTGCCTTTGTGACCTCCTCCCCTCTGACGTTCAAGGAGAGGCAATTTGCTTCTGTTGTGAAAGCAAAAGTTTGGTTTAAGCTCTCCAAACAAGGTGTGGCACCAGCTCAGCCAGCTCAGGAGCTTTCACTAAACAGCTTTTATTGCCCCCTGCAAGGACAGAATCTTTCAGGCTACCTGACTGAGGTGAAAGCTGAGAGCCTGATAAGAGTTATAAAAACATCAGCTTTCAACTTGTTTTGAATTCAAGGATATCCAAGGGCCACCCCTGGGGGCTTCTGGTGACCCAGGGAGGTGGCTCTGGAGCTCACGTAGCCCAGGGAGGGGCTGAAGAGCCCCATCAGTGTTATCAAGGGAAGGACTTTGCCTTGATCCAACACTCAGAGGTAACAAAGCTCAGCAGGTTGTCGCCCTCTGACCCTCTCCCTGCCCACAGCAGCTCTGCAAGTTCTCCCCCAGCTCACAGCTTCTGTATATAGGCTACTAAAGAATTAGAGGGTTCAGATTCACCCTGTTTTTATGAGGGCTCAAAGCTCTCCCTGCTCCTCAGAGCACCAGCAGCCCCCAGGTCTGGGCACACCACGGACCACCGAGCCCAGGTCCCTTCCCTGAACCCACCACGGGCACAGCACAAGGTGTCAGGCCAGCTCAGCCCTCCCAGAGCTCCTCTGTGCCACTGCTCAAGCCCTGTCTGACTGCAGCAAGCCCACAGTTGAGGCTTTGGAGAGATTTTTGAGCTCAGCTCAGAGCTCAGCTCAGCACAGGCTGTTCAGAACAGCCCCCAAAAAGAGCTCACTGAGCAAAACCAGCATGTTTCAGTTGATCTGACTCAGGTCCTAGAGAAGGGTGTGGGCTCAGAGAGCTCCAGCCCAGCCTCTGTCACCAAACCAGCTTGGAGATGGGGCAAACACAGCAAAGGGAGAGGGGTGACATCTCCCACCTGCTGCAGGGCACCTCAGATGGGGCTGGGGCTGCTCCAGGTGGGGAGGAGACACAGGTCCTACCTCCAGCCCAGGCTGCATCCCTGCTCCTCCTCTGCCATGGGCTCCAAGGGACAGAAAGCACCAACCAGACCTCCTCCACATGGTCAGCAGGACAGGCAACACCTCCTGCCTGAGCAGGGAGAAGAGGAGGGGCAAGAAAGACATGGACCTCTTGGAGTGGGAAATGATCCAAGGGCTGGAACCCCTCTGCTGGGAGGCCAGAGAGCTGGGGTTGTTCAGCCTGGAGAGGAGAAGGCTCCAGGGAGACCTTCTGGTGGCCTTCCAGGATGTCAAGGGGGCTGCCAAAAAGCTGGGAGAGACTTTTGAGCATGTCCTCTTGCACCAGGACAAGGGGTGGTGGCTTGAAACTAAAAGAGGGAGATTTAGATGAGATAGAAGGAAGACATTTTTCACCATGAGGGTGCTGAGCCCCTGGCTGAGGTTGCCCAGAGAGGTGGTCGCTGCCCCATCCCTGGAACCATCCCAGGGGAGGTTGGTTTGGGCTCTGAGCACCCTGCTCTGGTTGTAGAGGTCCCTGCTGCCTGCAGGGGGGTTGGACTGGATGAGCTTTAAAGGTCCCTTTCCAATCTCCAACCATTCTAGGGTTCTCTGATTCCCAGCTGAAGGCTGGAAGAGGAGGAACCTGACCCAATTTACAGCTTTTGCTGAGAGCAGGGACTCAAGCAGGGATGGATGGGTTCCTGCTCTGCCCTTCACCTCGGCCCTCATCTGTGAACAAGGACCTTCAGTTCTCCAAGGTGCCCACTTTTCAAGATGGGTAACGAAACCCAAACATGCCAGGGAAGCTGGGGCTATAGAGAGGGGTCTGCACGTGTTGTGCTCTTAGAACCACTTGCAATACAAAGCTCAACACACCAACATGACAAGTCCATGGCTGTGCTGCTGTCCAGTAAAACCTGGGCAGGGAGGAAGATCATGAAGTTCAATCAGGGCTAGTGCAGGGTCCTCACCTAGG
>NW_008633245.1:0-20524 GCF_000691845.1 Merops nubicus | reverse complement strand
GGCCAGGCCACCTCCCGGTTCTTGGACATGTCCCGCAGCTCTCTGCTCGACTTCTGTATGGCGCTGTGGTGCACCAGCTGGATGCTGCATCCCGCGGAAACAAAACAGCAAAGGCTGAATTCTTAAGCGCTCGGGCAAAACGCACGGGCTTCCACAACTATCATCTTTCTTAAAAGGAGGACTTCGACGCATGCTACAGACTCTACCGTGCAGCAATTACAGTAAACTTTTATAGAGTTAATTTAATAAATGGTGGATTTATTTAGTTTTTAAGGAAGTAATTATTCCATTAGATTTTGCTGTCTGAAGAAGTATTTTTCATAGAAGCCAAGACTTTGCAATTTATGGCTAATGTTCCGTTTATTTGCTGCAGTTAAAAGTTTTGGTTAACTCCCGATTCTTGTGGTACGTTTCTAGAAACTCATAGATTAATTTCAAGGCGCTCCATAGTATAGGCCCTGGATACCTTCCAGGATATTTGTTCTCCTGTCCACTGCCTTGAAGATATAGGCTGGGAAGTCCAATAACCAGGAGTTTAAATTACATATTAACGTATTTATTCTAACAGCACTCTTTTATTTTGAATTGACAGTCGTTAATTTCAAACCCTTTTTACTCTGGTCCTCTATCTTTGCCAAGACTCTGATTTAAAAGCAGCTTTCACATTTACGAATTAAACCATGGATTAGAAAGAGTGAAAGAAGATTATGACACACATGTATGAAGCATGACAAGCTACTGAGAATGAAAATTAAATGGTAAAAGAAAAATAACAGGAAAGAAGACACTTACTCTGGTGTTTGCATGTTTCTCTTTTCCCTAAAAACAAAACAAAATTTATGAATTAAATAATAGCATTGATAGTTGGAACATTAAATCTACCTGAAGATGGAAGTAGTACAAGATGTAGAAATGCTGACAACGTTACTGCTAAAGGCAACTTGGCAGCATTTGCAGCTGGGTGTGTGATGAGGCCTCGATGAACGCACATACAGAGATGTGACACTGATGCCAGACACACGCACAGACACACACACAGAGAAATGAAAACGCAAGCTGAAGAATAAGCTTCTGGCTAAAATAAATTCTGTGACAAAATGAAATTGTAGTTTGTGTAAGAAATGGCAGAAATTACGTTACTTGCTGCTTTCCTTTTATGGGTCTTTTTCTTTTATATCTAAATTCAGTTCACCTCAACCAGATCTATTTTAGAAAAGTTAGCATTTTAGAAATTACTTAATACTTCCCTGAATCAGTGGTCCTTTATTAGTATTTTATTTGTTTGGGGCATTTTAGAGAGTTGTGCACACGTGCAGATTTTGTGGAGTTTTGTGCGTATGCTGAGATTTTTAACCCTCTCAACTAGAATAATTAGAGGCCCTAGGTCCACTCTCTTGGAAATTACTGTATGTGCTTAGATGAGAAATACTGCAATATTTCAAGCAGGTATCTTTTGGCTCGTTTTAAGTGTTTTTAATGAACTGAATGGAATTATTCTAACAAATAGTCTTCTATGCATTACAACCTTAGAAAACTCTGCAACCGCTGATTAGCGTGCTAAGGTACTCACACTCCTTCCCGTCGGCAGCACATGATGTAGGCAAGGATTAGAAAAAGCACCAGTGCTACTGCCGAGGGCACCGCCAGTGTGATCAGGAAATCCGAGTAATAGTCTCTGCTTTTCAGCGTGTCAGAGGGTGGCTTGTACTCCCCACCGTCAGGTAATATCCCCTCTCCACGAACCACTTCCTGAAAGGTGGAAACTTGTTTTGTATTGTCCACCTGATACCCAGAAAAGAAAAAAAAAAAGAAGAAAAAAAAATTATATAACAAAGTAACAGAATGTAAAACCAGGCAGTATTTAACCAACAATAACATTTAAAGGAATCCATGTTACACATTTGACAAATTCGATACAATTTCATCGAATCACTTTTTCTAAATAAAACCTTAAATATTGTTGAAAGCTTCTGATCCATGTGGGAAGTAATATTACATTATTACTTGATTTTGTGCCTGCCAGAGACACTATGGTTTTTACAGATTAATTTTAGGGATCTCTCACACCAATAATATTTGAGTAAAAATTCAGTAAACACTTTCATTGCAAACTAACTATTTGATACTGATTTCTTTTTGATGAATTCATCCATTTCTTAGTAGTCTTCCTATATAGCAATACTGCCCTCTCTTGTATGAAGGTGGTAGAGATGAAGAGTGGAGTACCTAAAATTTCCTTCCTCCTCCTTCCTACTGAGCTTCATTTCCAGTGCTCAAAAAACTAAATGAAGAAGCATGAGCTGAGCTGCTGAGGACTGAGCAGCTCTGGTGGCCTCGCCCCCAACTCAATGCAGGAAGCACCCCAACAGAAGATGTGCATTTAGCTGATGAGAGCCAGAGTTCCAAGGGGTTTTTTTTCCTACCTCCTAAGGCTGCATTCCTGGTCACAAGTAATTTTTTTTATGTCTGTATCTAATGTGTCCAGAAATACAACCTCTTTTTTGCTACAGACTTCCATATTGCATTTAATTGATGGCCTTTCCCACATGACCTTTCCATTTTCTGCCTTAATTTTCTTGTATCTTCAGTTTGATATAGATTTTAAATTTCATCAGTGTTAGTTTTAAAACTCCCTCCAGATCACTAATGAAAGTAAATTACATTTGCCAACATTCTTGACCTTTTGCCTGACTCTTGCAACTGATGCTCATTTTTTTATAATTCACACTAAGTTATGAAACGGTGTTTTCACAACTTATGCAATGAATGAACAGGTTTTCATGGAATGCTAGAAATAATGATTTCTTGAGCTTCAGATGTGTTCATATAGCAGTACCAGACATTTTGACAAAAATTAATTTATGTATTCTCGACTCACGAATTCTGCAGGATCTTTTATGTTAGGTACACCAAGTTCCACCTGGGTGCTTGGCTGCATCTCAAACCCCAAGCAATGCATAACAAGTATTTATGCACTTACTGAGGTGACTGACAGAACCCCTCACATGGTGTGAGAACAAGCTGTCAGAGAAAAACATTAACAAGAAGGTGATGTAGTTTATGAGCCACTATGTCCTAACCAGCTGCTCTTCATTCTGCATGGATACTGTTGGCTATTCTTGTATTAGTGCACTATTCCTCTGCTGCTGCTTTTGAAATTCACCCTGTTTTCTACACACACGTACACATTTTGGGAAAGCAACTCGCAGTATTAGCAGGCCGCACTAATGAACTGCACCTAACTAAATAATTCTCCCCTTACTTTCAGTTCTGTAAGCTTTAGAGTTCTCCGATCATTTATATAAATCTCTGCTACTGAAAATTAGTATGGTGTTTCACTGGTGCTCAACTCAGATAGAGTTCAGCCCACATAATAAAATCCTTCTACAAGTTTAAGAGTGTCTGGTAGACAGGAAACAATGTCAGTCAGTCATGGTAACAGTGGAATTCAGCAAAGCCATATGGCAAGGCTGTCAAAACTCTTACCTAAATCCTCCCTGCCATAAAATACTGTATTTCTACAAGCATCATTTTAATGCAAAAATAAAATAACTCACCAGAGAGATTTTACACCAGTCAATATGGAATTGAGTACGAAATTTTTTATCACAGGTTATTAAAGGCTCCATTTCTTGACTGCATCTCAACTGATTTTGTGGGTTTTCCACTTCTCGTAAGCATGAAGAGAATGGAACATCTGCCCCAACCATAACATACACACTGCAGAAAGATGAGCGACAGACCATCAGGATATCCCCCACAAATCCCCAGAGGGCAATGACATACTCTTCCAAACATTATTACTGTACACTGTAACAGTCAGCTGTGCTTTAAAGCCTAAAATTACTTTTATTCTTTTTTTTCTTGATAGTATATTTCATCTGTGCCTCTGAATAACAGACTAAAATCAAAAGGATTTTTCTAGCTACTTATTACAAGGCATTCCGTTTTGCTGCAAAATGTAAATGTTTGCTTACCATCAGAGTTGTTCGTTTGTATGAAGTCCTAGAGCTCCAAGTGTAGGTTCCTCACATAAGTAAATCAGTACTACTTTTGAAAATTGCATTAAATTGTTTAATTATATCTTAAGAAAATCTTCTATCTTGCTCAGCATAGTATTTTTAAAGAGTCTCTTCCCATGTTTTCCAATAAGATTCACAAGGACTAGTTATTTCTAAACCTAATTCTAATATGAACCTGCCAAAGTCTCCAGCTTCTCGTATGAGATTCCATACTGTAGCTGTACACTGCCAACAAAATTTGCAGAATACTGAAAGCTGAATGTAAACTTTACTTAGCAGTACAGTACATAAAATAAGAGCAAATGTGGTAATCATAGTATTAATTTTCATATTTAAATGTGTAGAATGCTGCTGGAAAATACAGTCTGCTACACCAGGTAAAAATATATCAATGGGTCCTAAAACAGAAATGAGGTCCTCGTTGCCATTAGGTATATTTGGTGGTATCTAACTAAATGTTTGAAATGTAGCCACTTGTATTAAGCGGCTCTGCTATTACTCTGGCTGGTACAGAAGCCACTTTCCTTCTTTATATGTGTTCAAAAACTCCAGGTGCACAAAAGCACTCTGAAACAACAATATTTTCTACACACATCTCAGATTGAGACCTCTCAGCTCCTTCTTAGATAATATTTGACCCTAAAATATTTTAAAAAAACTAAAATAACTAAGCACATTTATTTTTGCCAGGGAAAAGCATGGCCACAACCATCTTCTGGAAAGACTGAATCCTTATTAGTTTCTAAGTGACATATCGTAATTCAGAACAGGATTTATGGCCACGAATCATTACTGGAAATAACTAATTCCTGCAGTTTACACTCAGTAAAATTCCCAATTTTAATTTAACAAAATTTAACAAAAATATCTAAATTCCTCAGATACCTCAGCTTCTCACTTTCAGATGGAAGTCCACAGTGCTCTTGAAGCACATAATTAAGTATCACTAAGTAAAAGTACAGCTATGAATGACACTTAAATGCTAACTGCTCTTAGACATCTAAGTGCCTTTGTAACCTATGCTCCATCACACCTTGTTGCAAAATTTGGAGTTTTGTGAAATTGGAATTATTAAATACTGGAAAAGCATGCCAAACGACTGCTCAGAAGTAAGACTGGATATATATAATAGCTACATAATACGTATATTTAGTAGTAACTGGTTTATAATTCATTGAACTTGACCCCCAAATCATTCCAATATTCTTTCATTACCATTTTAATATTCCTTGGATTGTAAAATCAACCTGTCAGAAGTGTTGCCTGCTAAACTGATAAACTCACGCTATAAAGTGGGGTCAGAACATCAGTAAACTTTTCATATCTAATACCCATCTGGATCTCCAAAATATAAAGCAGCAATTGCAAAGTTTCTAGAAAATCTGAAAAATATGAAGCTTTTCAGTAAGGGAAAAAAGAGCCAAGCAGAAGCATTGGACTGACAGGTGTGCTTACCCCTCTTTCATGTCATTAATGGGAAGTGGGACTCTCCCTCCCCGGTCAAGGGCTGAAGTGATGTTTATGGCATTCAAGCGCTCCGGCTGCCACACGTTCTTCACTGCTCCGAGGAAGTCTCCAAGAACTTCACTTGCCAACATCTCCTCCACATTCATGTTCCTGATGAAGAACTCCGCTTGATACGGCAAAGGAAAGTCTGGTTGTGAGGAAAGGAAGGGTTCTGCCTTACACAAAGGTTCCATTGCCAAGTGTTTGAAGCAATGACGAGTAATAAGTAATACACCTTTCCAAAAATCTTGTGTTTAAACTAGCTCACTTGGAACCTGCTGTGATTATGTTTGTTTTAATAGTACTGTCAGCTGTTACTTAAGGTGAAAACCACTGACTATTTATAAAGGAACTGGGATATGAAAGAGCAGGCTAGAAGAAAAGTCTCAGCTGGTAAATCTTCATTCAAAAGATAAAATCATATTCATGCTAATTTGGGGGTCTAAACTGATCTGCAGTGACAATGGATTCCAACCTGCAGTACTCCAGACTACATATATAGATACGTATATAAATATGATGAAAAGAACTGATCTTAAAGATACAAACTATTCAATTTTTTTAAAATTCAAATGTCTATATATGCCATAACCTGTTGTTTTCTGAATCTGCCTATACAACTGTTCTCTGCATAGAGAACATGCAGAACTAAGCAAACTAAATAACATGCAGACAGTTAAATACTTCAGGAAAGGTTCACTTGAAAAGACAAGGAAAAAAATGGAAATTAATTATTAAAAAACCCAATTTTTTTTTACAAATGAAGAATCTTTCTTACCTGGCAGAAATGATTCAATTTCTTTTTATCTAAATTAAGAGGGAAAACTCTCTTACTTGCCCCTTGTGCCCCCACATCTGGCTTGAACACCAGACAACTATTTTACTTTAATTTTTTAATCTTCAAAGAATAAGCGCTCATAAGATGTTTTCGCTTACTTAATTCAAAACACAACAAGCTATTTTCTGTACATACCTTCTGCTGACATTATATTAATGATCAAATTATGCCTTGCTGTCTCAAAGGTACGTCTGTTATATGCAGTGATCTGGAATAAACAAAATAAAGATAGATATGATTGCAAAACAACAACTCAAATATGAAAAACAGGTAATGAAACATCAATGAAAATTAAATTGACATTTATAAATGCTTATCAACTTTTAAATGCTTTGCCTCCTTATTTTGAAATGTATGAACATTCATTCATTAATATAAAATTTGAAGGGTAAGATCAATTTACTGTATACAGTCAAGGTACTGGAATTTTCTTGACCAGTGTATAGCCAAATACAGTTATCAAAGGGATGTATTATGAATATAACTTATTTTGGATCAGACAAAAGCAATTTGCCATACCTGTGCATTCTTCCTTTTCTGCCATCTTTAAGAACAACCATAAGCAAAGACTGGTATCTCCATTCACCCTTCCATTCTCCACCCCTCTCCACCAATACCGTAAGATCTACATTCAGTGATAGCTCCCAGGGAGCTAAACTAGATGGGAGACATTTAAAGGAAAGATTGTTGGAATCCCAGCAATTCTAATCATTGGGATTGAGATTTAATTTTCGCTCTAGCCCCACTGAAGACATATTCCATGAAAGGATTCACAAACATTGCTTTAACACAAGTAGTTTTTCAAAGCAACCCAGAATCTGTAGAGGAACTGAAAGCTAGTAGGTAGATGCAGCATTAATGACTCATTTTTGGAAACCTATGCCTTCATGATCAAATTACACGAGGATACCAATCTTATAGTTTAAATAAATGTGATGCCTAAATTTCTCACAAGTGGTTATTCCTCAGTGTGACTGTACTCCAAAGTTGTACTAAATCAGTGCTCACTGATAAGAAATACAGAATGAGGCTGGAAATCAGTACAATTCTCTCTACATGTATTGTTCCTGAAAGGTGGTAGATCTTTCACAAAGCAAACTGAAATAGACTAATGTTCTTCCTAATTTTAGACTTTAGTTAACTCATTTAAAGGACAAATGAGAGGCAGAGGAGTGGCAATAGTTGGAAAACTATGTTGCCTCTCCACAAACAGCTACAAAGCACACAGATTACTAAATGAAAGTAACAGATGTTGCACTTCCTTTAAGGGATTGAAATCCAAAGGAAAAATGCTCTGGAATATCTTCTGCAGGTTAAGTCTAGAAGGAAAAGCTTACCTGACAAAATTGCACCTTATGTAATGCAACAATTTCATTATCAAATGAATAGAAAATAAATTCCTGAGATTTTTCAACTCCTTGATTCTGTTAATTTTTCAAAGGGTTGTTTCAACAGTAGTTTAAACATTAATACTTAGAAAACCTAAGTATTAAACCTAAGTCCCTGGCTGTACCAGCTCTATACAGCAAGGTGACAGTACCCACTTTGGGTCTGCACTCCAGCAGTGAGAGTTGCCTGTGTGGACCACGGACCTGTACCAAGTGATGGTGACAGTGGCAAAAATTGCCTCTGAACTAAAACATTGATTCACCACAACCGGACTGTGCACAGTGCACAAAGCTGAGCCCAGGAATCTCACCTACTCTATTGCAGTGCTGTGCATAATGTTAGACTCTTCTGATGATGAGGTCTCCTCCAATTTATTGACCTAACCATGACATCACCTCAGGAATTACAACACAATGACAGATATATTCAGGCCAGGAATATGCAACCACTCCTCTCAGATGGCACTAGGAAGTAGACGGAATGCAATCTGTCCTCCTCAAGTACTACAGAATTAATTTAAAAGCCACATGTGAGAGGGCACTGCAATGAATTGATCTGCATGCTAAGCAAGTAGTTCGAATGTAGGCTTGGGGTCACACTTGTAATGGACATCTTGATTGATATAGATTCTATAATCTAAATATTTTAAATAATGGTTTCCTCCACAGAAAGCTAAATGAAGTCTGCAAGTACTTCTGCACATGATTAGAAGATGTGATTAGTCCTGCTGAGATCAAAACTGAATCATGTACAGAATTAAGCATGGGTGAAATTATCTACATCGTAACCTAGGATTTATAGATGTCATTCTTGAGGAAGAACAAATATATGAAATGCAATTCAGAAAAAAAGAAAGTCATCAAGGGTTTAAGACCAATATACTGCTGAAACAGCAAAATGGCTGGAGCAAGTTAATGAGCAGATTTTCCTTAACACAGCGAACCACACAGCCCAATTCAGTCTGCTACGATGTGCGTGGCAGAAAATACAGTCCTTTTTCCCTTCCAATGGCTGCTCAGTGAATAATATAACTGGTGCTTTTAAACATTTGCATAACTGTTCAAAAACAAAGTAGTGGGTATTGTTGTTTTTACACTTCTAAGAGTAGAACTAAAAACATCTAACTGCTAATATACGCTAATTAAAATTAAATCTATCAATAAACATGAATAATGAACCAGATATTTGATGAAAAATAATTTCATTTAAAAAAAAAAACCAAACCCCAAACCTGTTTAGTGACTGAACACTGTATTTTCCAGTCAGGAAAAGTCTAGCCCATATTTAGGGAATAATGATACAAAGTTCAGAATTCAAACATCCTTCAAGTACAGTTGCTCACAAATACCTCTGCCCATCATATTTTGAGCACAACTTTAATATGTTCACAATTAACTGAAATGAAATGCCTCTTAGAAAGATGAAGGGGAAGAATATAAAGGTATTTCATTGAGGAATATTAAGCTTAAATGGTTATTGCTTTTTACTAGTTTTATCTTAAAAGTAAAACACGAAATGTCTTATAACTTGGCTTTCTCTCAAAAGAGGATATAATGGTAGCTAAGAGAAAATGTTAGCATCACAAGTCCTTGTCCCTGTCTTATAATACTTTTTTTAAACTGTAATTAACTTTTCAAAAAAAAAGTAATAATGCTTGTTGAAAATTCAGAATCTTATACTCTAAAACAAAAGAAATTTTTTTGAACCTTTAAAAGAAAATACCTCAATGATCGTTGGTTTGCCCACATTTTCTACCGTTGGTGAGCCATACAGCACCCCATCACTGTATGGTGTCCTCTGGATATAGCGTAGCCATCCAGGTCTGTCAGGGTAACCCATTAGGTTGGTATTAAATGTTATAGGATCATTACTTATTTCACCTAGATAAGAAAAAATATTTTAGAGCATTGAAAAGAGAATACCACGCACTTCAATTTTGATGTTTCCATTAGAAAATCTTATTCTGTCTTCCAGTCGTCTTCTAAACATTTGCCAAAAAAAAAAAAAAAAATTAAATTGCTAGACTTCACCTTAGCAGAAATATGTGAAGTCCTACTCAGAACTTGTAAATATTAAGAAATTCCTATCTGAAAAGTGTAACCAACTGCTAAGATTAATGTGCGGGTACTTCATAAGAGTCCTGGCTAACTCTGTGTGCTTGCACTCATCTAGTCCAATTTCTAAGGCCTAGAATTGAAACACCTAAACTCCTTATCTTATTTCTGTTTTTAATAATGGCTCTGGAGACCAAATGTACCTGGGCATCCTTACTGTAAAAAAGTGGCTGTGTAATCACTAATGTCTGAAAGCAGAAACTGAGCCCTCTGGAGAAAGAACAGCTGTCATCTCCTCCAGAGAAGAACAAAACTGACACCTGTTGCCAAAGGATAACTAGTTTCCAGGCATGCATCTACACATCTAGCTGTGAGTAAAAAAAGACTAGAACCACACCAAACCATCACTAGAGTGTAATTCAACTTTCCTTGTCATGCACTTGGGACACCCCAGTAATCTAATCTATTGCAATCATAATAAAATTCCCATCATCACAAATGATTTGGGGAAAAAGCCGAAAGCCACCTGTGATACATTCTGGTTTGCCCTTCATCAAGGTAGGCCATGCTAATGATCCAACACAGCAGACAACAATAAAAAGACCATGGTAACAATCACACAGTAAATTTCTGATGTTTTCACGATCGTCTACGGGTACAATTTCAGCAGTAGCTGAAATCAGATTCATGCTGCCTTCGAAATCACACGGATGCCAAGGCAGGCTGGGGCTGTAAGGATTCCGAAGGCAATCCGTCTTCAGTAAAATCCCTAAGTTTATTCCACCTATGTGCCAAAATCGGGAGAAAATTGGGTCAGAGGCAAACTTCACTCTGCCAGTCATTGTTTAATGAAGTGAAGACTCAGGTGTACATATCAGAAAAAGCATCTATTTTTCAAGGAGCAGAGAT
This sequence comes from Merops nubicus, assembly GCF_000691845.1. NCBI lineage: Eukaryota > Metazoa > Chordata > Aves > Coraciiformes > Meropidae > Merops > Merops nubicus. The sequence goes on along the minus strand of NW_008633245.1, from coordinate 9,806 downwards.
TTAAAAAACTTTGGGTTCATTCATGACAAAATTTAACCAATGCAAACAGAAGCTTATTCTTTCTTTAAAGTGAGTTTTGAAAATAGTACTCTCCAATCAATTCAAAAGCTTATTAGTGAAACAGGCTTTGCTTATGTGTATACCATATCTTTATGTAGGTTATTCCTATTTTTTATAGGAAAATAAAATAGCTGTATTTATATGTATTTATATGAATAGGATATATTTAGACATTTATTATTCCTTTTCATTGTTGATAACTAGGTGGGGCAGATTGCTCTCTCCTTCTCTTCCCTCCTCCACTGATTGCTCCCACATATTCTAACTGCCAGCGATAAACTCTTTAGGTTTGTCTTAGGTGTACGTCAAAACATTGTACTCAGGAGATCACAGCTCTTTTTTCTAAAAACTAAATTGGTGGACTAAAATACAGACACTGATACATCTAGATTACTTACTAACATTAAACTGTTACTAAATACAGGAAGAAGACTGAATTCAAAGGAGCATTTGTTTTAAATGAATGAAAACATCACTATGTAATCTCATATTTGATTTTATGTTCTGTTTTGTCTCAAGTTTACCCCCTCAAGTGCTCCTTCATATAGCCTGATGCATACTAGCACTTTTAGCAGATGTAATTATTCAGATAAATAGCACTTTTAACAGACATAATTATTAAACTTACGTGACTTCGTATTTAATGCAAAAGTGAAGAAAAGGTATACTTCCTAATCTCAGATGCACTATCATACCTTCCCAAATCAAGTCCATTTTTCACAATACACCATTATATCCATCTTTTCATAAACGACGATCACAAACCAGAATGTTTTAAACATGTAGGACCGTGTATTTTATTTCATTTGAAGATATTTCCGCAGAAACTAAAAACTACCCCTTGTGTGTTCTATGCTGAACTGTAAGGTATACTAAATAGACCTGATATTTTTTTTTTTTTAACCTTTGTTTTCCCCCCTGCATTTTTATATAATATGGAAGATGTTAGCATCCCATACCAGGCTTTGGGTAAGGAGGAAATTCCCCCTTAAAGTACTCTCTCTCCAAAACATGAACAAAAAGAACTCCAGCAGAAGGGTATACATTCCGATCAGAGTGCACCTTAGACAGAATCGTGTACACTGAAAAGCAGAAGGAAAGATAAGAGACAGAAAAAAGCAAAAATGAGACATGCTCTGGATAATACAGCATGCATTTCAACAGCTATGTGGGCAATCTGGGAGAAGGAAAGCAACAAATATTAGATACCTGTTAATACATTTTTTAAAAGGTTGCACAGATTTAAGAAGAGAACACAAGAGCAAACCCTCTCTTTGCCCAGGGATCCCTTCCAACACTGCAGTAAAACAAAACCAGCTATGTTAGCATTTCAGAAGCTGCACAAGCTCTTTATTTTTATTGCCGCAGAAAACCCCAAACAAATGAGGGACACTATTGTAATTTTATAGTTTGTTTATTTGTAACATTACATTAATAAAAAGGTATTGATTGAATGATACAATTGTGTTTTCTTGATATTTTACATAATAAGGAACATGAGAAATACAGAAGAACCTTACCCATCAGTGGTACTGACCCCTCACTGAATGGAAATGGCAGATTTTTCAGCTCTTGGGCAGAAAAGTTCAAAGCAATTCACTCAGCTGAGGTTACCAGAGTTCTTATAGCTAGACTTGCTTAGACCAGCAAGTTCAGACAACATATATCTAAAAACCTACCTAGAGAGTCCATTATTGAAGATATTGTGCTTACATTGAAGGATAAAACAGAAGGACACTGGCAGTTATAAGCCAGTAAAGTGTTACTGATTCCTAACAAAAAAAAAATGAAGACGTATTTTATAGGGCTCAGAATTAAAAACCTAAAGGAACCAAGTTAGAACCACCAGCATATGTAAAAGCAATATGCTATTTTTTATGTAAAAGCAATATGCTATTTTTTATGTAATTACAAATTTAGTTGAAAAAGGCCAATCTTATTTAGGTATAACAAATTTGACACAGTACTATATACACATTTTAATGAATCAGAAGAATATAAAAAATCATTACGATATATTAAATGGGGAAGAAACCACTTCATTGACAAGTTTAAAAATTCAAGTATAAATGGAGAATACTGATCTAATAGGTATTCTTCATGGTGCCGCAGCACGACACACTGTAGGTCATTGTACGATTCCCTATTACTACTCAATTTTAAGTCAATGCCCTGAAAGAATCAATCATTGCTGACAATTCTTGTCAGTGAGATGAGGATTACACAAACAGTAGGCAAAGGCAAGTCACAGATACAGAGACACACAGCTACCTGCCCTGCGTGCTAAACGGAAAGAAACTCTGAGAACTCACACCTCTGAACAAAGATTACAGGCCACCCAGCACGGGCTGCTGTCACGGGGAGAAGTGACTCCAAAACACTCGAGAGTCATCGTAACAAACTCGTAGGAACAGCCCCGTGCCTCCTAGAAGATAAAAGGTCTAATTTCAACTCTTGAATCAATATGCACGATACATTCAACATGCGGATCACGCTCATGCAGTTTTCTAATCCTTGTAGAATTTTGCCAGCATTATTATTATACAAACCTTCTTATACCAACTTAAAACTCACTTACTTAAAACTTACTTCTTACTTTAAAAGCCACTCCTAATTAGGCATTAATTACAGGCATTCTATCCCTCTCATCACGTACTCCATGTGGAATCTATCTCACCTAATTTTAGATGCCTACAGAAACAACATCCACCACTGAGTTAGTCAGGCTCCTTTTATAGTCAGTGGAGAAGAAACAGACTCTTCTAGGGGCTGATTAATTTGATTTTGCCTGTAAACTGAGATGAATCATGTCCTAGATTTCTAACTACACAGAGTAGATCTCCACTGACTGCAGAGGCAGCCAAGAGGAGATACAGACATCTGTTAACATAGACCTCTACATTTAGTTACACACTTCCCACTCTTTGAGCCTGATACTGCAGAATCTATAATCTCAAGCTCTGGATATACTACTGATCAAGTTCTACAGCAGTTCCTTTTTCCCACTTTTGGAAAATCTCTTTTAACACAGTACTGAACAGAATAACTTCCCAATAAATTTACCCTAAAGACAAAATTAAAATGGATCTTTAAATTTAAATAGTTTATTACAATTTAGTGTGTTCAATAAACTAGTTACTGTAATTTTAATTATGTCAGCTTCATTTAAGTACAGTAACATAGTGATTTGAGTTGTATAATTAAAATCAGTAAATTGATGACCCAAAATATTTCTACAATCACTTCTGTAAATTAACTGTAAACAGAGCAAAGAAACTAATCTCCTTCAAAATATTTTCCGGAAAAGCTGGAAAAAGTAAATTTATAACAGTAATAGAGAAACAAAGCTGACAAAAATACAGTGGCTGGCTGTAAAAGCATCAAATATCTAGAAAAATCCAATTTTCCACTTCTGATGCTTTGACTCTATGATGAAAATCCATTTCAGACAGGAAAAACTGAAAAAGTCATGTATATTTTCTCCACAAGCAAGTTTTAGAAAGGAAGAAGGATAACAGAATAGCTACTCAAGAAAACCCACAATGTAACATACTTCTGTCTTTTACAGGAAATTTCTTGACACCACTAAATGCCTGCTTATTCCCAATAATGAGATGTTCTCTGTTGCTGAACTAAGCTACCAATAAGGGCTTCAGGCAGCCATAACACAGTGATCTTTGTGCAAGACTAAAAATGCCTCTCAGAAGGAAAAAAACCCACAAACTTATTTCGTCTTATAATGACAAACACATTGAAATGACAAGTATGGAGATCGAGAACTTGAAAGTTCTTGCCTCTCTTGCCAGAGAAGCCCTCTTCCTTTTCCCCTAGGAAGTTCCTTCAAAATCAGAAGGAAAATGGTTGAATCTTCAGCCCACTACAGCAACCACTCTTTTGAAGCAAGTATCGAAGCAAGTGAAATGCTACTTTCTTCAGAAGCTTTTAGAACTTGTGGTTATTTTCCTAACTGGTGCTGAATGTGTAATCATCTTCAGTGATCTAGGAATGAAAATGAATACACTTGTCAACTTCTAGAAGCTCATCTAACACAACAGATTGCCAGGTGTAAATTGCCCAGGCAAGTTCCCTGCATTAGATAAAAATCTTGGGTGCTGTGAAAGGCTTCTGTAAAACTAACTATGGGAAATTAATAATCTTCACTCCATCAGATCACAACAGATCCTTGCAGAATAAAGAGTTATCAGCTGCCTTGACAGCAATGTTTTCTTCTTTCTTGTTTCTAGGTACCTTGGAGGACTTTTTACATAGATCCCAAGGTGCAGAGACATAGAAAGGTTAGAAGTTCTGAAGACTTGGAAAGAAGCAAATGAATTTGGAACCAAAGATTGTAAAACAGGTCACTTTTTTTGAAACGTACAGAATCTGTCCTGGTTGCTCTTCTTGCAGGTCTTGAACATGAGCACTGCCAGCAATTCAGCTAGGATTCTATCAGCCTCCAGCCCAGAGCCTGTTATTAAATACAGACGACCCCCGTCTCCAGAAATTTCAGCAGATTTACCGTATTGGTTGAAGCCTGGGTGTTGATGATCCTCAGGAAAACATCCATCAGTACATTTTTTCTGGGAGCTACAATGAGATCTCTCCCCACTGACTTTTAGCACATGAAGCACAATCCCAGAAATGACTTGATTTGAGGGCCAATTCAGATTGCCTGCCTGGATGGGCAACCAGTGCAAAGCCTTTTCTCAGCTAGCGTACACTTGCTACAATAGTCTATGTGCACTTGCATGAATGACAGTAAAATAAGTCTTTTTACGTACATATTTGAGAAGGTTTTTTTAAGAAATTGTTACAGAGAAGTTATTGTATTAAGCGAGCTGCAGAGCTACCTCCAAGCAGCCAGCTGTGACAAGACAATGCGCAGCATTAGGTGTGCACACAGCCACGGCTTCAAGCAAAGCTACAGGAGCACGAAAAGTTGGGTAAGACTCACAAAACACACGCAGGTCTGTGAATGTTTAAAAGATTGAAGAAATGCAAAATTTTCCAGACTACTTACCTTAAAACAGCACCTTATTTCTAAAAACAAGGACATGACTGGAAAAGCAAGAGTAATATTAAAAGCAGATTTGACTGAACCAACATGGGATGTAAATTTACAACCTAAACTCACCATTCTTCTCAACAGCCTTTATTCTGCTGATAATATAACTGTGGGCTTGCTTAGTCGTCCAGTTAACTGTTCCATTACTGCCATCAGCAGAGCTTAACAAAAAAGCTTTTCAAAATAAAACAAATGCAAAAATAAAAATTAGTCAGATCAACAGACTCCCACAAACCAAGTACCAAATGGGATCAGAGGCCTTCGAAGCCAGGTTTTGGTTTTAGTCAGAATTTATGAACCTCAGATTAAAGAAAATGGTGATGTTTGGTTTGAATATATGCATACAATAACATTTCTGACAGTCTCCTTTTTGACATTCGTTTTTCTAAATAACACAAGTTTACATTACATGCTTAAACCTTTGCAAACACTTCTACTGACACAATTACGTTGATAATAAAGATGATGAAGAGCATTCTCTGATAAATACATTTGCACTGGCAAAACCTCATATATAGACAAAGACATATCTAACATTACTTTCACTGGCATAGTATATTTTGGCCAAAGTAGGGCAAGTAATATAACCAAGAGCACAGCTTTGCCTATATAATGAGGCTGATCACCTTGCTGGCAGGCACAACCAATAACAGATTTGAAAAAAGGACCAGTAAAAATGGTTGTCTTCCACCCACACAGCCAGAAAAGAGCTTGATCAGTGCAGCAGAAGATGCAAAAAGGCTTAAATGTGGGGAGGTGCAAATGATCACAGGAGACTGAAGGCAGCTGTTGAGCTGACAGACGCAGTTTCAGCAGTAGCAGAACTGCCTGAGAAAGCTCCCTCCTCCCACTTTTTGTTCTTTTTTTATCTTTCTTCTGTGATGAATAACAGAGGTATCAGCTGTTTGGAGGGAAAGAATTGCAGTCAGATGCTAAGAAAGGGAAAGCTGCCACAATGAATAGTCTTCCTTTTGAAATAGTTTGGGAGCAAGAACTCATGTCAAACTCCAGTTAAAAGCTGTTACCAGATTAGCACCTTAACTTTCTTGTAAATATAGCAATGTCAGAAGCAAACAAGTAGAAGTACCTGTGCTCAGATACAACCATTTGCAGGAAGAAACGTACACTTACTCAAAAGTGTACAAATATAATTTACACAAGAAGCTTAAACATCTGTGGAAACTTCTGCTGGCACAGTTACACAGGTCAGCTGTCACATCACTGATAACCGCATTCTCCAAACAGAATTTAGGAGGCCAAACAGATCTGGATCAAGCAGTAATCATGACATGCAAATAATCTCTGCATGTGAGGCATTTATTAATGATAATTTACCCAAAAGACCTAAAATTGAAGAAGGAATGTAACACAAAGCATGTGCTTGAATTACCATAGCAACAAAATCACATTTCTAAATTACTAATTTCTGTTAAGTTTCTTTAGATGTACAATACACACCAAGGGTCTGACTAAACAAAAAGATATTCTTCACATCCACTGTTTTACATCTGCTTTGCCACGCAGACAACTTTCTCACTGCTGAATTCATCTGCATATATTGCAAGTCTTAATAGAACACCTTCCGCGGGATTATCCAACTCAGAACGGCTTATGACCTTTACTGTAAATTTTCTATAATTCTTGGAACATTCAAGAAATTCCATGAAGGTAAAATAAAGTTGTTCCAATATTTCAACAGGGTAAGCTGGGCAGAGGCTTGTCGGCTACAAACCAACACCAAGGAAAACAATTCACACAAGATTTGATTACTGAATTATTAAATGGAGAAGAGTATTACACTTACCAAAGTCAACAAGGATTTAATGCCTTTTTATTGACACTTTTGATGAGCCCACAAGCTTTTCCTGACAAAGATAGCAATAATGATGTTACCCCAAGATATACAGCATGTCTGTCACTTAGCACTTTGAGAAATGAAATACAAAAATCATTCCAGCATACTTAAATGGAATAAATAAAAAATATTTAAATAAAACACAACAAACAACAAAGACAGACAGGTTCCCAGATGTACTTTTTAAATAAAAATCATCAATAGATATCTTTGATATGAGGTCACAAGCTGTGCTAGGTTTAGCTGTGGCTACTGTAGAAGTTACCTATCCACACGTCCAGCCTAGAGTGCTTTTCACAGGGGAACTGGAAAAGCAACCAGGTGACTGCTTCCAAATCCTAAAGTTTACAGTGTGATATTTTATTAAAAATATATATCAACATCTACTCATTTTCAAATGGCAGGTGTGAAATTAAGCAATTCAGGAGCATGCTGCCCATTCAACAGCTTTCAGCACAGGAATGGTAGTCTCAAGCAAGGGAACAGGGTTACTGGATAGTTCATTTGCTGTCTGAGTGGGCCTCACAAAGTTCTGGCACTGGCCTCATGCAATTTAGCTTCATATATATGTGTATTTTTTTTTCTATAAAAATTTACGTGGATGTACAATATATACTGATTTTGAAGGTAAAAGCAAAGGCAGGAAGATTGATAAATAATGGAGATGATGTGCCACTAACATGGAACAGTCTGTGTTCTTTGGTGACAAGCTGATCAGTGATGTGCACTTCAGTAGAATAAACCATAAATGCCCAGCCAGGAAGAAAGGTGGCACATCACACGCACACTACAGACTGATCCTCTTCAGGGATGCTGAACTTCAACAGAAAAATAGGGACATGCATCAGCTAATAAGTGGTTGAACAGAAGCTTTCAGCAGAAGACTGGTTAGACAGCTAATTGGTAAACAGCTACATCAAGGAGGAGCAGGGAGATCTTATTTTTGTCCTTGACACAGATATGATCACTGTTCAAATGCTGTGTCTAGTGCTTACATAGAGCCTTCAAGAAGAACAGTAACAACATGAAGAAAACTCAGGAAAGATCTGTGAATATGATTAAAGGATGATAAAAGAGGCCTTATACTACTAAATGCAGGGATTCAAACTATGCACTTTATCAAAGAGACATTCAGAATTAATTTAATCAGAGTTTCACTCACGCTGAAAAAAATCACAGTAGTAGCAGGCTCTTGTTTGCTACACATGTTACCACAGTTACTGGAGCACCCACCAGTCCCGGCCCCAGCAGGAGCAGCTCACAGCCCTGGGCCTGGGACTTGAGCCGGCTCAGGCAAAGTGCACCTACACTGTCTTCTGTTTTCTTTCCTTTAATGACATTTTTCTTTAATTAACCTTTTTTAGAAAAATTAATGTGTTTTTCCTTTAATATTTTCTTCAATTTTATTTGTATTACTTTATAAATATAAAATGTATATTATTATATTATTCTATAGGCCATTTTTCCTTTAATGATATTTGCATAGGTTTTATGTTAAAGTTTTAAATATTAAACTTTAAAAGCAGAATATTTAACAGAGAAGATATGCACAACAATTCCTGCCCACCATGCAAGCCAAAAGGACCCAAGTATCAGACCAACTTCACCTTCCCCATTGCTTCACTGCAGTCTCCCCTCCCCAGACCAGTTCTTGCTGGTCCTCTGAGGCGTGATCTCGAGCTCAGCCCAGCCACAGCTTCACCTCTCAAGCCCCAGCACTTCCCCTCACCCACAGCTCCACCCGGGACACTCACCTAAGCATGTGCTTCATGCCACAGACCAGGAGCTTGGGCCATGCTTTCCCTGCTCCTCACTCTCTTACCACACAACCCTGCTCCGAAAGCAAATTCTCCCACTCCACCACCACACGCCCATCTGGTTGAGAGCCCCTCCTGCATACTGGGCTGCAAGCACAGGTCCATACATGGCATGGATTTCCAAAAGGCCGCCAAGAACCGTGGAGCAGAACATGCAGAAACAGACACCACCGAGTTACAACAAAGCACCCGTCAAGCAACCATCTGCATCAAGGTGCCCAGCCTACAAGCTGTAATTACGGCTTGCATCCAAGCAGTAACTGAGGACCCACTGACATCTGCACAGAGACATCTGCCCTGTCACTCTAGGTGAAGTCCTAGCAATTGGAAAAAGGGTAACTTCGTGCCCATCTTTAAAAAGGGTAAAAAAGATGACCTTAGAAACTACCAACCTGTCAGCCTCACCTCTGTGCCTGGGAAGATCATGGAACAGATCCCCCCAAAAGACATGCTAAGGCACATGGAGGACAGGGAGGTAATCCTAGGTAGTCAGCATGGATTTACTAGGGGCAAGTCCTGCTTGACCAACCTAGTGGCCTTCTATAATGAAGTGACTGCTTCAGTCAACAGGGAAAGACTTAGGGATGTTGTCTATCTGGACTTCTGCAAGGCCTTTGACATGGTTCCCCACACCATCCTAATCTCTAAATTGGGGAATTATGGTTTTGATGGCTGGACTGTTCAGAGGATAAAGAACTGGATGGATGGACGCATCAAGAGAGTGATGTCCAGATGGAGGATGGTGACGAGTGGCGTCCCTCAGGCATCTGTGTTGGGGCCAGTGTTGTTTAATATCTTCATTAATGATATTGACAGCAGCACTGAGTGCACCCTCAGCAAGTTCGCTGACCATACCAAACTGGGAGGTGCAGTTGCTATGCTAGAGGGATGGGATGCCATCCAGAGAGACCTGGATAGGTGGGCCCAGATGAACCTTATGAAGTTCAACAAGGCCAAATGCAGGGTTCTGCACCTGGGCCATTGTAACCAGCACTATCAGTATAGGCTG
>NW_008633244.1:13337-33883 GCF_000691845.1 Merops nubicus | reverse complement strand
CCCGCCGAGCAGCCGGCCGGCCTGCGCGCCTGGCGCGCCGAGGGGACAGGAGGGAGCCTCTGCCTGTCCTGTGTGGGCACAGAGCGCCCCGCTCGCCACCCGCCCAGCACGCCCACAGCGCCACAGAGGTAACAGGAAGGTAAGAGACATCTTCCTGCATAATACAAAACTTGAAATAATCTCTCCTTAGTCTGCCTTGTTACAGACTTCTGTCAGCCTGACGCACGGATTTTCAGGATTCCATGCATTTGACTGCACAAGCTCCACTGCTTTGGTAGGAAATACAATTTACAGCTTGTGATGTGAATGCATCAACCCCCAAATCAACCATACAAACCTACGTTAAACACTGAGAAAACAATGTTTCATCTGATCTGATTTAACAACAAAACCCTGACCCAAACAAAAACCCAAACTTCATGATGCAAACAGTAAAATGAGTGATTTTAAAAAATGTTGCCCCACTGAATTCCTTTTGTGAAAAAAAAAGTGTTTTGTACTGAGAAACACAGTACAAAAGATACCGCTAATGTAATAAAACCAGCCCTGTTAGCTTTTTATTAATTATTTTCATAAACATATATTGTGCCTTGCAATTAAAATGCCGTGTGCCTGAGTTGCCATGGCAGCACAAATTCCACAGAACAATAAATTCTTCCAGCTCAGCCCCAACCAGCACTGCGAAGCTGCGAGGAAGGCTCTATCTGGAAGGCTGGCAGGGTGACGAGTGGAGAGAGGGCAGGGAGCAAGAAGAAAAAATAGCTTCCACTCTAATCTAGAAAATGCCGAAATCAATACCGAGCCAGACTTCCGCATTTCCAGGGTGGCTTCTGTGGAATGTAAATTCTGACTTCTCTCCACCACTCGAAATTGTCTTCTGGGTGCTCTAATAGCTGAAAACAATCCTGGCAGACTATTTGAGCGGCGCTCACCCCGGGCAGCGTGGCCGGAGCTATAAATAGTGCCCGGTGCCATCTGCCGCGCTATTCCTGTGCCGCCGGCGCCGCTGGCACCCTGCCGGCCCCACACTGCCAGCCCCACGGCCAGGAGGATGGGCAGATAATGAGGTGAGGAGCAAAAATGGCACCGCTGTAATTAACTTGATATTCATTACTATAAAGAAATTGGATGAATGCTAAGAGAACCTTAAAAAGTATAATTAATAATACCGGGTGCAGTCTGCCGGCCCCTTTCTTACTGCAACATTCAGAAAGTTCCTCATGCTGACACCATTCTTGCTTTCAGTTTCATACAAATTAGTAATAGATAAAAATAAACCTCAAATATCAACTGCAGTAGCCAAAAATAGTCCAGATGGGGAGCCAAATCTAACTTTCTGAATGAGTCAGCACCAAGACTGTGGAGCGAGTTGAGACCCCCTCCTCCTCAGAACCTCCGTGCTGTCCACCATCAGGAGATGAGCACACAGACACTGGGGACAGACCCTGTTAGTGCTGATTCAAGGCAGAAGAATGACAAGAAAAGGCCTCAACTTGCACCAGGAGAGGTTTAGGTTAGACATTAGGAAAAAATTCTGCCCCAAAAGGGTTGTCAAGCCCTGGACCAGGCTGCCCAGGGCAGTGGTGGAGTCCCCACCCCCAGAGGGACTGCAAAGCCATGGGGATGTGCTGCTGAGGGGTATAGTTTAGAGGCAGACTTGGCAGTGCTGTTTTACTAGTGGGACTCAAAGGCCTCTTCCAACCAAAACAATTGTATGATTCTAAGAGAGCATCTTTTTTACTTCAAGAGTAACCCAGACAGCTCAGATTTCCAGAAGTAAACCATCATGCTTATTGGTATGTCCATGGTTCACCATCTTTCCAGCAATGCCCACCACATGGAACAATGTGACCCCTGCAAGCACAGGTGACCATCACAGCTGATAAACACTTGATTTCACTACAAAATAGATTGCAATGAAGTTGACTACAAAATTATTGTCTGACACTGCCAAACATTGTTGCTAATTTGGGAAAAAGACATGGTACTTGATTTTGGCTTTCATTATTGAATACCTTGGGGCTTGATTCTGCTTTTGACTGTGGTCAGGTGAACTGCTACTGATTTAGCAGTGCTATGCCTTCAAAAATAAAAGCTATCTCTACATAAAGATGTTCACATCACTAATCAGAAGTTATATAAAATCCAGCAGTGTTTCTCTTATTTTTATAAATCTATGCTTGTAGAGTTATTATCAGTAGCTCGAGCAAGCACATTTTGTTTGTTTTCTTAAATGGTGTAGTTCTGAGTACGTGTCATATCCCATGTATTTGGTTCCCTGATATTCTTAATGCTTTCTGAACAGATTTCCCATTTCCCTGCTCTTTCATATATGCATCCTATACAGCACATCAAGGGAAGAGATAATTCTTTTGTACTCGGCACTGGCGATACAGCCTCTGAAATACCACGTGTTCCACGTCAAGCCCGTCAGTCCAAGGGATGTATCTCCAAAATGGAGAGTGCAGCAGAGGTCCACCAGGCTGGCTGGAGGGCGGAGGTGTATGGCATGAGGAAAAGCGAGGGCTGACGAGTTTAACCCCAGAAAGAAGTGCAGGCTCACTGCAGCTGACCGAGGGGGAGCTTTCAGGGCAGACGGAGCAGATGCCTACACTTTTCTATGATTCTCTGTGTCCTACACTTAAGAAATCTCAAAGTCATTTTCTATAATTTTTACATTATAAATTGTTTGACATAAACTCTGACTGCCTAAAGCCTTTCCATTTAGAAAAAAATAATATAAAGTGATAACTTTGCTTTGTTTACTGTGTTATCCCATGAAATTAAGCAAAAGACAGAAAGGCTTGACTAGGTCACATCTAGACTGTGACTCAGGTGACTGTGACCCCATCTCTGACTGTGCCTCCTAGATGGACCCTTACCACCTGTCCTGCCTCTCCTTCTATTTAGGACCTCTGCTATAAGGATTAGATTTCTCCAAGAAGACCTGGGAAAGGAAGAGGGAATTGGTAAATAATGATCCCACTCAAGAATCAAGCCTCGAACTGTGGTTGAAAGTCACCTGCTGCGGTGAGGATTTGTCCCAGCTCAGCTCTCTGGTTCAGAAGGATGGCACCTGATGATCCATACTTTTTTCCCTGACAGCAGCCAGGATCTTCCAGAGCTTTCATATTAGCACTGCCTGCATGACCACGAAGCCTGCCTCCAAGCAAAGGAACGCAGTTTGCACGTGAAGCAAGGTACTAAGCAAGTAGTAGTCACTTTAGTATCTAGAGAGCCAGTCAGTAGGAGATCGCAAATATTCACATTTACTTTTTACAAGGTAATCTTTCTGCCAAGATAATCTCTAACGTACTTTAACCCACGTACTGTTAACTTGCATGCTCTTGACACTTTAAATATGCACTTTTGCTTCACATGGGAATTTGCCTCAGCAGCAGAGCCAGTGAGACAGGAACATTCATTCCCTCTTTCTAGGCAGCTAGCAGAATTTTAGTTTCTCCTAAGCGATGCTATCAATGATTTTGTTTCAATTATATGTTCAGACTGCCAAATTGGATAAAATGAATCCTTTCTAAAATTTTCATCTCATCCCTGAAAAGATAAATTTACCTGCCTGAATAAGCAAAAAAAAAAAGCACAGAAGAGGTTTCTTATAAGCACAGATTAGAAAAATATTAATCCATGGAAAACCTGAGATATATTCAACATAGCTTAAAAAAAATTATTGCCAGTACAGAAATGCGCAGCTAAATTCATGGAACTTTACACTTCTTTGATGAAAACAGAATCACAGAGTTGCTGAGGTTGGAACAGGCCTCTGGAGATCATCTAATCCAACCCCCTGCTCATAGCAGGGGCAGCTACAGCAGGTTGCTCAGGACAACATTCAGTGAGTCTTTGAGTATCTCCAGGGATGGAGACTCAGCAACCTCCAGTGTTTCACAACACCCACAGTAGAAACCTTTTTCATGTCATTAAACAGAATTTCCTGTATTTCAATTTGAGGCCGTTGCATTTGTCCTGTCACTGCGTAACACTGCGCCTGCCTCCATCTTCTTTAACACCTCTTGTCAGCAGGTATTCGTACACAGGAGTGAAATCTCCCTGAGCCATCTCTTCTCTTCTCCAGGCTAAATAATCCCAGCTCTCAACCTCTCTCCTTGGACGATAGGATGCTCCAAGCCCTTAATTAGTCATCTTCATGGCCCTGTGCTGGACTCACTTCATCCTGCCCACACCTCTCTTGTCCTGGGAGCTCAGCAGTGGACACTGTCCCTCCATGCCCAGGGCTGAGCAGAAGGGAAGGATGACCTCCCTTCACCAGCTCTGCCAGACACACCGAGGAGGGGTCTCTGCTTTGCAGTACTACTTGCAGACAGACCATCACAGCAAGAGCTGGTTACCAGCGCTCCCACACAAGAACATCCTCGCAGTGAGCTACGGTAAAAGCACACCATTCTCTTTATATTTATTTACCACTAATATTAAAACGCTATACAGGAGCAGTTAGTAAAAGGTCACTTTTTATTAAGACATTACTCACTCTGGATGGTATGTCTTCCAAAAATGCAATATGGCTATTAATGGTTAAAAAATATCAAGCTCACAAACCAACACCTTTTGAAATAGCGCATTTCTTTAGCAATGTATACATTTAGAGGACACTACCAAAATGTTTTCCATTTCTGCAGCAGACAAGTTTCCATCACAGTGAGGTTTCCAGGCCCGAAACTAGTGTTTTGATTGTAAAACATTAAGCCTGAAGCACTACAGGAGAGCAGCAGAACAAAAGGGTTTTATCATTATTCTTCATGCTTTAATTACCTCTATCAAATACCATCTGAGACTAGCTATTTTTAAAGCCCTTCACCGATTCTGTAATTATACTAACTTAACACAGATTTTATTCTTCCCTACTTACACAGCTCTATCCTGAAGAAAACTTAATGCATTTGTGTAGAAAGTACCATAGGATATTTACATACGAATCAATCTGAAAACAGCAGCTTCCAGACACAACTCTAGGTTAAACTTGTCAGTTAAACACAAACAAACTCTATAAAAGGGAAACAGAAGCAATGTACTGAAATGATTTAGCACTATAAAGCACTTTAGTAGCAGAGGCAAGCGGTCATTAAAAGATTTGCTTTTATGTAGTGAAAATACAATTTGTGATGATTCAAATACAAATTGACACGGTGTCATTTACTTATGTGGTACCATTTAATGTATCCATTGGGAAAATGAAAAGCAAAAAGTCCAATTCTGATTTCTCATCACTTTCAGTCTCTTGCATTGCAGAGTTATTATCTCTCACTAAAGACTGTTATATTTGCAAAACAGAAATTAGAGATTACTTTCAGTGGATTGTAATTATGAATATTAAAACCCTTCACTTTTACTTATCATCAATTTCTTAAGCAGGCTTCTTTACCTCAGCTAAATCTGAATTCTGAGTAAAACAGAAGACAAGCCTTTCTAGAGGCCTTGTACAAAAGGTGTCCAGTACTGGAAATTTTGAAGAACAAAAAGGCACACCACCACCCACCCCCCCACCCCAGGCAGGACAGACAGGCCAACTGTACACATGGAAACTGAGAAAAGGCAGGAGAACAGCCCACTGGAAAGAAGGGAAAAGTTGCCCACTGACAACTGTAAGGAGATGCAGCCCAGCAAAACCTGACACATCCATTACATCAAACACTTCAGAAATTAAAGCAGAGTCACTAGGCATGCAGGGAAAAAAATGAGTAAACTGTCATGGGACTGACACGCACAAGCAGCACTCTGAATTGGAACCGGAGTCAAAAACATCTTGTGAAAATTTCCTTTTCCAGGAAAGGCCCTAAATGACAAGGCTTCCGAGTCATGTTCCACTCAGACTAGCTTTTGCTGATCAAACAAACCTTTCTTTTTTTAATGAGCAATGGCACAGCATACTAAGAGAGGCAGAACACACCCATCCTACATCTGCTGTTTACCTCAGAGCTGGGACCTTGAGACATGAGAAATAGCTATTTAAATCCTTCTTAAACCAAGGACAAAATTTATTCCAATTCTTCCATGTCCTCCCCAGCGAGCATTCAAAGGGAGCTCTCTATAAGCTCTTTCTCAAACATTCAAAGAGAGCAGACTATCATCACAGGAGGGGTCAAATGACTGACAAAGTAGGGAGCACTCCTCCAACAGAGAAAAAAAATTCGATATATTACCATGAAAGATTATTTGTAATAAATTAAAATCTTGGTAGAGAGTCTATTAACACAAGTTTAAAAGGTGAAGAATAGAAAGAAAGAGCAAAAATCCCAAATCATAAAAAAAACCCTCATGCTGTTTGATTTTAAAAGCTTCTCTCTTTTACACATTTTGAGCTGGATCAATAAATGCTTTTTAGGAATATTCTTAGTATTGTGTAACTTGCACATATGTGTTAACTCAAAATATCATGCAACTCTCCATTGTTCTGGAAAGCTAAAGGAGTGCTAAGTATAGCTCAAATCCTGACAGTATTTTTTAAAATACCTTATTTGTTCATTCTGTGTTCTTCTGCTTTGATAATTATTTCTTTTCATCTCTCCCTGACTCACACACTAAGGCGACCAAAGGAGAATGAACAAATAGAGGTGGGAGGGGAGTTGAGAAGTGGCACGGACTTGAAAAGCTTTGAATGCCTTCAATCATCTGGAAAATCACAAGTACCAACCTTTTAACTTCTGTAATTAAAGACTCATGACAAGTAGTACCAAGCAGCTTTTAGTAGTTCACTACTCGGTACAATTACATTTTAAAGGCTTTTCCTCATTTTTATGCTGCTTTTAGTTTCTAACACAATACTGAAATGACTGTACTGCGAATTTCAAACTGAAAAACAGAACCTGACTTGCAGTTGTGAAGGACAAGAGCAAACTGAAGGGGAGAAACTAGAGAGGAGCCAGCACTCGGCCATTATCAGCCATGCTGCCTTGAGACATTACGACTTAGCTCCTGATGGAAAACTGCACCTTGATCTTTTGGGAGAAAGAAATGACAGAAAAAGCAATGCTGGAATTTTTACCCAAAAGAGAGTACAAGCTGCACTTTACCCACAGTGAAGCATGATGCATCAGCAGTGCAGCATCCTTCTATATCACCTCCAGGGCTACCAACAGCTGGACTCTCCTTCTACCCAAATATTTTGAAAATATTACAGCAAGGAGAAATTATTCACCTTGAATATGCCTTTGAAGGTAGCACCATCAGAATTTCCATTTTTATTTATGTTTTAGACATTAAGTCTTAACTTTAAAAACATAAAATCTGAGTGCACGAAGCCTTTCAAAATACTGCTGGAATGCCCTTATGATACGGGATAAAAACCAAGAGCAATCTTACAAACGGAGAAAAAGAATATGCATGGTCATGTCCATCAAACAAAGATTTTAACTGATACCCACTTCCAGATCTGTGGCAAGTAAGATTTTAAGTTCTAGCTTCAAATACCTTCTTACTCACAATTTTCTACCTAATTTTGGCAGCTATTGTCAGCAGGTATTTTAGAAGTACAATACATACTCCTCAAAAGGGAGATTACACGTCACCGCTTGCTGTGGCATGTTCCATGCAAACCCACACCCCCAAAGATTTGTATTTGATAATTGGTCACATTTCAAGAATGAGAACCTGATTTTGTAAGAACTAAAAATTGTTCAGCATTCCCTGCAATTAAAAGACAATGGCATGTACAATATACTGTATTTCAACCCTATATTTAGGTAAATATAAATCAGTATCTCCAAATCCAACACAGAAAGCCTTAGAGAAATTAATTGTATGGATCAGAAATATACAAATAATATTTTTAGAGAAAGAAGTGCAATATAATTTGCAAAAGAATAATGCATTTTAAATCAAGTTGAAATGCATGAAAAGAATACCATGTATACAGAAAGCAAGGCTGTAATGTAAGAAGCTTGAAGGCTCTTTTTCTTCAAGGAGAAAGAGCAGTAATTGTATCACTGCTCAGGCCCAGGAGATGAGAATCAGGATGAAGAGAATGCATTGGAAAGTAATCCATGTCAGATCTGTTAATACCACAACATACATCTCTTTGACATTAACAGAGACCAGCAGACACAAATAAAGTGCAGCCAGTAGATAATCTGTTTATATTTCTACTCTGCTTTTTAGTTAAGAACGGATTTTGTGAAATGAAAGAGTTTACTGAAAGCTATATGTAAAGTTCTTCTGCTGTTTTTCAGGAATTATTTAAGAATTGTGGCAATTAAAGAGACAAAAATAGTGACTGTTTATTTCTCCTGAATGAGACAGCATCCCTGTTGCTATGAGCAAGGCTCTCTACCACTAAATGTTTAAACCTGTGGATCCTATGCAGATATGTTTAAGAAAACCAAATAACTATTCATTTCTAGCTGAAAAAAAATACCAGTTTTATCAAGGACTTATAAACAAAAGTGTTCTTAAATGTTGAAATCTTCTGGATTCCAATTCCTGGGTTTTTTTAATTATATAACCATATGCCAAAATTGGTTTGGTGTGCAAATGTAGCAAAATAACATGTTCAGAGCCAGTTTGTAGCTACTGAAGTGGACATGTTAATATTCCCCCTCACACCCCTCCTCTCCCCCCCAATATTTTCAATATTTTCTGGTAATGAGAATGCATTTAAGTCCTGCAAATAAAAAAAAAACAAACCTCTACCTAAATATCTAATAGCAGAAACAGTAAATGGCACTGTCCAAAGGACTGTGGACATGGAATTGGCACTAGTATAATCCTACCAAGACAGACTTTTCCCTTTCCCACACTAGAGAAGGGGATTGAATTCAATTTTCACAACAATGAAGACAGCAAAAGTATTTTTAAAAGAGCAAACAAAAAAAATCAAGGATAGTTTTTTATCTTAACTCTCACTTGAAATCTTCCCCTACTTTTTCTTTTTTTAAAAACTGATGTGGTTGCTTGGAGCTTTATGAACTTTAGGTTTCAAGTATTTCTACCACTACTTCCTCTCAGCAAATACATGTCTAGGGAAATCTAAACCCCAAATAAAGGAACAGGAGTAAAGCAAGAGCTTAGACTGGTATGGAAGGTGCACAAAGTAAATTAATTACATTTATTAGAAAATGTACAGTCTGGGAACCACGATATATATTCCCAACCTAGCAGAGACTAAGTATGCAATGACTCGTACAGCTGTAATTCAATTTGTCTTTCACAGAAAATAGAACAAATGGTGGGGAGTGAACATAAATATCCACATTTGAACAGCAAAGCTGTAGCCCATGTTGGGTACTGTAACTGAGCAGATTAATGAGCAAGAAAATATAGGCCTACTCTTAGAAAACTCAGCAAACAATCTGAAATTTTTCAGAACAGAAAATACTACTCAACTTAATCACATTTATCATTATTTAAAGATTTTAATTTTTTGCATATATATCTGGAAAGGTTCAAGATATCCCCTACCTTAAACAGTAACCAAAGGAACATCTTTTTAAAATGTCCTATATAACATGACAACATCAGTTTCTTGTTTCTATGCCGCTACTGAAACACATGCAATTTTAGAGAGCACATTACTCAAACCCACTTGCTTGCCATATGAAGTATATTTCTTCTCTATCAAACAGGCTCGCTGCCATCTCCATTTGTTTGTAAATCCTCTAATGTCAGTAATAAAAGAACTCTGACATTAGCAAATACTGTCTAGATCCCATCTTATACACATCACTGAGGGCCACAGAAGGGTACCAAAGCTGCTGGGAACAGCCCGGCAATGGGGTGTCTGCCTCATTGTACCTGGCTCTGTGTGACCAGCACAACTCTAATTGAAGCTCTGACTCTTACAACCCCATTTTAGTGTCAGTATTGTCAGAACAGTCAGAACGAGTAGTGCTCTAAATAATCATTACTCTTGGGTTTTACTTGTAGGTTTTCATTTTAACACAAAATATTGTTACTTTGCTAAGAAAAAGTACTGGTTTTCACTGCATCCAGTATAAAATATTTTCCTAGCTTCTTGGCACAATGGGAAACCAAAACTGTAAAAAGATTCATATATTGCAGAACACGATCCGTAGGCAACTTAATGAACAGAGTAAGAAAAAATTTTACCCTAAGTGGGGAAAATGACAATAATCACTATTAAGATATGTGCAGAAGTTGTAGCATTTAATTTAAATTGTGTATGTGTATATATATAATATGTTAGACACTGTACAGCATGAAAATTAAAAAGCAAACTTATATTAGCATTTCACTTCTAAGAAGAAAATGACTGACTATAATTAAGACAAATTACCATGCTACATACCCATTCAGCATACAGAACATTATACAGCGTCACTGCACTTGGAACATTTTATGCTAAAACCTTTCTTAAAGCATACAGGTGTCATTTCCACTTAACTGTTGCTATATCTCTTTGCAATAAGTACACGCATTAGATATGACCAATGTTGACTAAAATGCCTCTTTTTTTTTTTTTTTTTTTTTTTTTTTTTCTAGACAGTGGCATTCAGAAGAAGTTTCTTTCCCATTTGCCTTTGCCTACCAGCACCTACACGGTTGAAAATTACAGAGGCAGAGAAATGTTGCTGCCACACGGTACATTGGCAATGCAGACAAGAAAAGAAGAAGACAACTAACATTTCAGAGTCTACTGACTCTCTTACAGTCTAAACTCTAAAACAGTTTCTCAAAAACACTGAAGATACTTTAAACAATTACTGATGCAGAGTCAGAAAATTAAATAACAGAAATTGATACATTTTATTTTTCTGCAACCCCTTAAGAAAACTACCTCTACACTTTAGTAAAACATTTCAGTATGAAAACTACTCATCATGTATCAGTAAAAGAACAGCCTTTGGTTTCACCAAAGTGCACAGTCCCTCCCTTTGCCTTCTTAGTAGTAAACTGCTAGAATCCCAACTGACACCTACTCTGAAAGCTTCCCCTTGTATTTTCTTGGCCACACTAAACAATCACCTCAGATAAAGGGCAGCCACCTACAGTCATCACCATCCTCATCCGACCCACTCTCCCCACAGCAGTGCCCAGCCAAGCACAGGAGCCGCGTGCCCACAACAGCTCGGCAGCCTCCATCATTTCCCATCTCTATAAAACCAACAAGTACGTGACGACCACGGCATGGGAGACAAGATCAACCCAACGATCTCAACACCTCCTTCAGACCTAAGGTCTATCAGATATTTCCCTATAGTAAAATGACAAAAATAGGCCTTGGCAACACAAGGAACTATCAGACTGTTCAGGCTGTGCCTTCTCCTTTGCCTTCAGTCCTGCACTTTTTGAAAAAAAATTTGAATGAAGTGAATAATACAATTTAAATTTCTGTTGTGTATAGTGTAAATCACTGCATCCAAAGTTAAGAAAGTAGCATTCAGAAAGCAAGAAAATACATACAGCTTCAGACAAAAGCAGTTTATTACACACTCCACTTTTAATGCATTTATCGACCATTCTCTTTCTTTCCTCAAGTATTGTGTAGTTGAGTCAGCTGAGCAGGCTTTACAAAACTTTGCCTACCTAATGAAAACATGTTCTATTTCAATAACTTGAGTATCACTGTCTAAACATTAGCACTGATACCATTCATATACCATCTTGTCAGGAAAAGTGTTCACGTGTATTGTTTCTGCTTTAAATCTGTTTTTAAAAGCTTCATCACTAATCTGGGACCACTTCTTTATCTTGTCATTTTGCTGGTATTTGTTGCAACAAATAACAAGACCTGCTTTCAGGGCCCAATTACAGGAACAATGTTATCCTCTAACTGCATAAGACAGCTTTTCATTAAACTTGCTCTCACCAATACATCACTCTCAGTGATGCATTAAAATGTATTTTTAGCTTCATTTCTTATGGAAATGAATCTTCCCCAACTCTTTGGTGGGTTCCAGCTTTCCCTCAGCTTGCATCTCCTGTCAATAGCCATGGCGAGGGGTGGCAGGAGGGGACTTTAAGTGACACACAACAGCAAGGTGCTTGATAGTTTTCATTGCTACCCACTTCATTAATTGTAGACAAACTGCTTCTAAACAGTAGGTCAGAAATACAATAAATTACTTCAATACCAGTATTTTCACTAAATCACATTCTTCTTTGCCTCTGCAAAGCTATAATGCCCAGCAGTGACTGAAAAGGCATTAATTTGGTGTATCTGTGAATATCTAGCTAGTTACTTAACAAAAAACCCTTCAGATTTCTTAAAGGTCAGAACATTACAGTTGGGTGTTTTGTTTTTTTTTGTTGAGGAGTGGAGGGAAGTTCCTGAGGGCTTTAGCAGAGGAATATTGGGAGGTTAATGTCCTTCATAAAATCTCTTGGTTTAAATTTCGGCCAAAACGTTTTTCTTTGTTGTTATGCAGACATTTCTCTTTGCTATGTAGGTAACTTTGAACAAGTTTGTCTCATATCAATTTCTTCTATGTTGTTCACTTTGAGGAAAAGGACATTGTTGTCTAAGATTAAAATTAGTTACTTACACAGAGAGCACCTCAATTTTTTCCATAAAGAGAACAATTGCACTTGCTCCCCTGTCTGAAGACTTTGTATTTTTTCTTTACTTCTGGGATTAGCTGTGCTTTAATCATTATTAAAACAAACCCACACTGCTTATTCCTTGATAACACCAAGCATTTAGCGGTTCTTTTGGGGAGGGCAGGAGGGTTGAGACCTTGGCTTCTACACAGACGTTGAGGACAGTACAAGGCATGTGATAACCAACTGTAATCTTGCAGCATCTGCAAAACCAAGAGCCTGAGGAACACTGCTACAGTACCTACACAGGTGCTTAGTCACAGTAATATCTTTTCTCAGCTCCGTATTTTGAACAAAGCAGTATGACATACAGTACAAACAACAGCACTTCCAAACAGTTAATTTATTTACACTGTTAATAATTCATCTCCAACCACATTGTCCATAAATACACTATCAGTACTTTATCGCTCATATAAACCTTCCCACAGGTAACACTACAGCAATCCTATAAACTAGTGATTTCAGACACCACACATAGTCGCATCCATGTAAGTATTAGAATTATCCTGCTATTTTATTTAGACTTTAGAAAGCCAAATATAGTGAAGAACCATTATTTCCTACATGTAGGGTTTTCTGTGCTAACAGCTGAGACTGTCCCTAGAATTTTAATGCTCTGTCCATACAGTTTGGGTATTAGCAATTTCTTCTTATCCACCTAGAAATACCATGAGCATGCATAACTAACGGCACTTGGAAGCACCAGAAGTGTGGCGAGGTTGGTATTAAAAAGTTGATAATTTTTCACTGTACAGTATTTCTTATATAGTAGTAACAGAATAAAACTCAGCAGTGACAGTGTATAGTGGGAGTGTATAGAGACAGTGATCGCTGCAAAAGGATACAGCAGCCATCAGATTTTAGAATAATGGCTGTAACAAAAGTCACTTCTAAACCTTTTTCTGCTTTCCCCAAAAATTACAGAGGCACATTCTGAAACATGCTGACTGGGATAAAGTTTTCTAAAATACTACACTGCTCTTCTGATTCTTCAAATTATTTTTATCTGGACAAGCTTGCCACTAATGTCACTACCCTTTCAGTTTCAGCTCCATATGGGCTGGGAAAATAATTATACCAATTCTGGCAAAGCCCTTCTTTATCTAGTGCCCCACTAAAGGAATCACATTAAAGTTTTGAATTGTGTAGCTGGTGAGGACAATTTGAAGAACTGCAGTTCTAAAACTGGATTTTCTAAAATGCATCATTGACATCATCTTGACAAAATCACATCACTGTCCCACTAAAGCCACTAGTTCATTCCTCAGACAATGGATGCTGCTAATCACTCTGGTACAATTTTGCCTCATGTCAAGAATTACCAGGGGGCAAGCAAACAAGGTGTTCCCAAACAACTGCTTCATCTGCCACTTTTCTGATCCCATTCTACAGTTATTAATGTGCAAATCAAGATAGCACATACAAATGTAAGAAGTCAACTTCTAAGAAAACTCTTCATTATATTATATTGTTTCATAAACTGTGGAATTGGAAAAAAAAAAAACACAGTGAAGGAATAGATGTTGTCTACTTCTTGGCATTAACAAGAAGTTAAAAAAAATTCTCTACTGGATGATGGGACGAGATAGAAAAAACAAATGCTGTAGGTTCCAACAGAGCAGAAATTTGATCTATCTCTATCCACCTGCTACCATCTAGCAGTATTTTAAAATGACCTCATATATATTAGATGAAGAGTGGCATAAGCTAACCATCCTATCACCCACCCTGGACAGTGAACAAAAGTGTGACTGCTGAGTGTAAGGGAGCAACCCACTTTGAAAATAAATTTAACTGAAATGCAGCCCAGCAAGTTAAAGCTCTCCAGTAAGCAGGCATGGGATGCTACCCACTGTGAAACCCATAGAAAAGACACGCTGAAGCAAGTCATGGTTTCATTTGATTTCATTTTTCCACACACTGTCCATCCTCTCATCTAAGTCTTTTACCCAGTTAAAAATCTCATTTTTGGACTACTGCTCTGAATCTTTGAAATACGTTTGGATCAACAAAAACTGACTTGGTTTGTATCTGCTCGCTATTAAATATTAATTGTTGATGCCCTGGAGACTTCCAGTTCCAAATTTAAACTACAACAAATAGTGTAAAATGTGCTATTTGATACCAATATCATAACTCTAGTTCATATTCAGAAAGGTTACTTTTCTGCTCCCTTCTAAGCTCAGCCACATTCTAAACAAGCACCAAAAAGGCAAGGTGATAGCATCCTAAGATGTATTTCTGAAGTGCTTCCCTCCTCAGTCATGAGGAACCACCTAAATATAGCTTTGGAAAGAATTCAAACTGTCCAGTTAGTTTCAGTCCCCTCTTAAAACTGCTCTTTGTCCTGTTTTTCCCCAGCCACAATGTTTTCTGTTCACAATGCTCTCAGGGCAACACAGAGCACTGCTTGTTAGAAAAGCCTGGAAGCCTTCACTGTAACTACAAGGAAAAGGGAGAATCAGAAAAAAGAAGACAAAATAAATGGAACTAAAGATATATAAATGAATGAAAAATAGGAGGAATGAAAACAATTCATTATGTTGATAGAACCATTAAATCTAACTCATAATAGTATTTCCTTCAATGGCATAACCACCCATTCCAGGAAGGCAACTCAACAATCAGAAACAAAGAAGCTCTAGCCTAAATACCTGTAATCCCTTACTTGGCCAAAAAAAGAGAAAAAATCATCGTGGAATACAATTTAGAAGGAAATTATTAAATTTCAAATCTCAGTAAATTTACACACTTACTTGACTATCTGTGGAGATTATTTACTTGTTTTAGCACCAAATCCATGGTTATTGAGTAAACTTGACTGGGATTTTGGGTTGCTCAGCAATTCAGGCCAGGTTTTCTTAGGAGCCTTAAATGAGTATTTAGGAACTTAACTTTAAACCTCCAGGTTTCCAAGTGCCGTTCTGTATCTCCTGTTACACCCCAAAAATGATCACAATATGCAAAGCTCTAAAAGCTATGAGATAGAATTTTTGCCTCAGAAAGTCCTAGCTGTTCTTGATTATTTATTGCCTTTCTAATAGGTATTTGAGAATGACCTTTAAATTTAAAGATTTTACCCTGTGGGAATCTAGCATATAATACTAAGGTCTGGAACACAGAGCAGACGACACAGAAAAGTTGATTTGTGGCTGGGGTTGGAGCCTGAGAGCTTCCCTCTAGCAGCTTCTTGGAGCAGGTATGATCTGTTAAACTTGAAGAAAGATCTCAGGAAGAGATCTGAATTTGTTTTGTACACAGTGTGTTAGAAACAGGAGCGACGTTACTGATCAGCCAGGAAAAGACCTCAGAGAGATCAAGGAAACCACGGATGATCAAAAAATCTAACATTAGTTAGAATCCATCAGATCAGCTCTAAGTCATATTTTAATAATTTGGGGGGTTGGGATTGTTTTAAACAGAACATATTAGAGGATAGAGAATTTATACCTGGTGTCAGGACTGAAATAATATTATTTCAAGTTTAGGCAATAGAACATAAATTTAGAGACTGAGAACACATGAGAACAGATAAAATTTAGACCATCAGTTATTTTTTTTAAAAACAAAAATTAATTACATATAAGAACAAGAAAAAGTAGCTGTTGAAAACCATCTACAAAAAAGGAATAGAAAAATAGTTCTTGCTTTTCTAACTATTCTTCCACGTCACAGGTGTAAGAAAATTACTTTTAACAGAAAAAAAAAATCTAAATTAGAGAAATCAAAACTACTCAAAGTAAGGATGGCTGTCTAAGCTTCTTCTCTTTTCTTTGACATTCAGTCCCATTGAGCAAAATAAATTAAGTAACTACAAAAGTGTAAAAAAAACCCCACATTGCTCCAGAAGCCAATATTTGCGAACAAAAAGAAAGCCCCTCAAAATGAGGCATAAGGTTTTGGGCAAAACATTCTTAAAATACTTGAAACTTATACCTCTCCAAAACTTCCCACGCTGACTGAAGGAAATTAATGCTTGGTGGTGTCATGCACACCAAAAAAACATCGGGTCACTGAATGCATCACTGTTGCTGAATGCATCACTGTTGCTGAAAGGCTTTGTTTGGTTTGATAATGTTTTGTTCTGTTTGCTTCAAGGTTTCTGTAACATTTACTGGATGAGTTCCAAGTCTGATCTGGAGTTCATCCCATCCACCCAGATGGTATCTCTGCATGTGACAGGGTGGGGAGGAAGGACGTCCTCCTTCAACCTCAGCTGAGGAGCAGCTCCTATTTTACATAAGCCCAACAACAGCCATACACAGAATACTCTGTTCAAACAAACAAACTGGAACAGAATTCCAGTGCCTTTAGGCCAGTTCTCTGGTGCAGGGAGAGCATTCAGGCCTTTTTACAATCACATTTCATAGCACCAGAATATGGCTAGACCATAACACACGTCGTTTCTGCCTTGCTGGTATGAAATTTAGTGTATGTGCTCAAATACTCGAGCGTTCTCCAAGGGAATGTAACTCATAAGCATACACATCCTAAAAATGTCATGACTTCGGGCATTAATTTTGTGAGTTCTGAATAAGTTTTATATTTTAAACCTTTAAACCAGCACTGCCCAATGTCCAGCAGAAAAGACCTCAGAATGGATTCATGTCTTTTCCTATAGTTTCATCTCCTGTGAATTATCTAACTAATAATGAAATGAGTACGAATTGAAAGTTGTCCATTTTACAGCCTGTAACTATATATTTGATTAAGATTCAAGTCTTCAAAAGTACGAGACTGAAATAAAAATTAAAAGAAAAAAATCAACTTCCTATCGCTGTTGAAAGTGAGCTTAGAATCAGGCTCATTATCAAAACTATTAATCTATTACGAGATGTAAACAAATAGGTATAAATTTAATGTCAGAGTTACACTTTTCTAAAGTGTTAATGCTAACATCTTAATAAATATTATAAAGATGTATTTTTATTAGGCTTCAGAGTCAAGATTTTGCTACCAGTCTTCTGAACCACTCCTAAGAGGCAGTAATGGTTACCAATACAGGATGCAAAACCATTGGCACAAAAAATTAAATTCACATTCTAAATCTAACTGTGAACTCCAAGAACAATGAAATCCAAATATAACACAACATATGCTAATATTGCCCTAATTTTGAAAGAACACTATTAATAAGAAAGCAGGTCAACTCAAACACAGATAGAGATGCTGTTGCAAAGAACAAGGAAGAACTGAAGAGACTGATCTGAGATAAATCATTTTGTTCAATTATAACAGCACAAGACAAAAGCTGAACTTGATTCATATGCACGAGATTATTTTCTTGTGGACAATAAAGGTGGCATGAATAATAAACTGAAGCGTGACCAATGATATGTGCAAAGTTCTCATAGGATGGAAAAAGGCTTGTAGCAGTAGTCAAGGAATCATGTTAAATATCTAACAAAAGTTCTAAGCAAAAGTAAAGAGTTATAGAACGATTTTTTTTTAAGATTACAGTCTGGCATAAATAGAAAAATATTATTTTCATAAACCAAAACAAAAGCCCAAACAACCAAAAAACCCACAATCCCTACAGAATTAGAGATTTCAACTCTAACTGTGAATGTTCAAATATTCTGTCAGGCAATCTGGACAGTAAGAGATGACTGCAACAAAAAAGTGAGATTTAATCTTGATTCAGTCTTAATCTTTAATCTAGTCGTGTACAAAAAATGTGTAGATGTGACACTTTGGGACATGATTTAATGGTCATGGTAGAGTTGGGTAGATGGCTGGGCTTGATGATCTTAAGAGGTCTTTTCCAACTTTAATGATTCTGTGATACAAATGCCTTGCATATAATCATCGAATGATTTGAGTTGGAAGGGACCTTAAAGATCATCTAGTCCCAACACCCCTGCCATGGGGCAGGGACACCTCCCACTAGCCCAGGTTGCTCAAAGCCTCATCCATCCTGGTCTTGAACATATTCAATGATGGAGCATTCACAACTTCCTTGGGCAACCTGTGCCAGGGTCTCACCTCCCTCATAGTGAAGAATTTCTTCCTTACATCTAACCTAAATCTACCCTCTTCCAGTTTGAACTCACTACTGCTCATTCACTACAAGCCCTTGTCAAAAGTCCCTCCCCAGCTTTCCTGTAGGCATATGGTCACATTTCACTTCAAGAAAAAGCAGCCAATATGCTGTTAAATCAAAAAGCAAGAGTAATGCAATCAGAAGGAAGAGGAGGTCTTGATAAGGAAACTGTAACAAAATTTACCCAAATTCTCTGGAGTTCAGGTACAGAAGTTCTAAAATAATATCCTAGAAGTTATACTGTTTAAACTGATGTGTGTTTACCACAGCAATCTGTAAGTAAAGTTTTTTAATAATGTGAAATAATGTAGCATAATGTCCTTACAACTAGCTTTTTTACATACATGGAAAAGCCATACTATTTTTAAATGCTGCCTGTCCACTTGCTTATTCAGAGACCAGACTGAAAACATGAAGGGCAATGCAGCAAAGCAGAGCTAAGCATTCTCTCCCTGCTCTCTTTCATGCTCTATGCCTTTTTAGTAGTATTTCATAACAGAGAGGAGAAACGTGACTTTTTGGCACATGTTAACATATTGTCTTCTGTTCAGCACACACAGATGTACAGTTGTTTCATCTGTGACTTCTGTTCTCATCAGTAAGGCTGCTGCTGCATTCCCTGCTACTGTACTGGGGATACTCATGAGTCATGTTGTGTACTTGCTGGAAAATAATAAGTTCGGGCTTTCCATAGCCTGACAGAATATAAAAAACTCAAAATTCCACAGTTCTCCTGAAGTCAGTAGGAATTCTGCTTGCAGCAGGGATGATGGGTTAGACCAAAACATATATAATTGATAATACTAACAAGCTACTGCATTTAAAAGCTGAAAAAATCCTTTTTCATTAGTATATTGCAAAATTCTGATGACTTGTCAACTGCAAACATTGTTAGAAGGCATGTTAGAAATCCCTTCTAGTGCCCACACCTTCATTTTTTAGTATTTTAAATGAACAGTAAAAAGAATGTCTCTAATGAGGTAACCAACAAAACAAACCTGTAGAATAACCCAAATATCCACCTTAAATTTCAAAGTTTTCTGTACAAGCACATTGTTTTCCAAATAATGATTACTTTATAAGGAAGAAAAATTAAAATATCCATGTTCTTGCTGGTTTCTGCAAGTTCACTTAAATTCTACTATAAGAAAATGAACAAGACATATTCAATCATGAAAATAATTTAAACATGGACATAAAAAGCTACAGTTTTGCCTGACATCTTCCAGTTATTTCCACATCTGGAATGTATGAAAAAGCAGAAGAGGACTGAAAATGCAGTAATGTATGGAACTGCAACACAGGAAAACAAATTTGAGCATCATCCACCTCATGATTTAGTCACTTAAACACAAGGCACAAGCAAAGACGGGACCAAAAACACCTTAAAAATCACATTTTTTTCTCAGAACATAACCGTTGATACTGGTTTTAAAAGAAAATGAGAAAATGTTATTAGAGGACTCAACTCGTCTAATTGCAAAATAAAAGGACTAGGCCAGAACAGTTTTCCCTTAGAAAGAAAAAAAACAAGAATATATAGTTGTGGAGGTACGCTGACAGGCAGAGCAAACTCAACGCTCCTTTCTAACTATAAATATATCAGCCCCAGTTATATGGAGATCTAGTCCAAATTCTGTTTTTATTTCTCAATGGATAACACTGTTTCAGAAAACAGATGACATGGTTGCTGATCAGGGGTGAGGCAACACGGCCATACTTGATCCTCGCCATGGCTCACTAAGATGTTCGTCCTGATTTTGTTACAGTTATTTGAACAGTTAGCTTCACTGTTAACTTTGGTGATTGCAGAAATAACTTTAGAAAATACCAATTACTTGTTGGGCACTGATAACCATATGTCATCAGTCACAACAGACTGTCAGGGAAATTTTCCCAACTGCAGCCCATGCACTGCCAGTGACCTCCGTATCATTTTTCTACGAGTGTCACACTGCCCATTTCCTAACGG